>NW_028139626.1:0-55795 GCF_965202585.1 Thalia democratica
ATGCAGCGTTTGTAGCTAAATTGGTTTTACCAGGCATGTACTGTACTTCAAAAATCCATGGTAGTGTGCGCTGTTTCAGTCTAAATATTCGTGTGTTCTGAATTTCGTTTAAAGCACGATCACCAAAAATCTTTACTAGTGGCTTATGATTCGTAACAACTACAAGATCTTTTCAGCCCATAGTAAAATCAGCTTTGTCTGCTCTAACGACTAAGCAATGGCAAGCGACTCTCCTTCAATGGTAGCATAATTATTTTCTGCTCCATTTAAAAACCTTAAACCTGCAAGTGTCACCTTCCAACCAGTGGTGCAGCAGTCTGGTAATCGGCGATTGCAATTGCAGTGTTTCTGCATGAGAAAGTAGTCTAAGCCTTGCTTCGACCAGTCAGGTCTTAGACATGTCAACTTTCCAAGATCAAAAAGTTGTACACCGCTTATCATTGCATCAACTATCATTTGTTTTGACTCACAAAGTGCTTGGTTCAAATTTTCTGTCCAAATAAATTTTTGTTTTGGGCTGAGAAAGTCTCTACAAGGTGCCATAAATTTAAGAAGTTTTGCATAGTTGGATACTTGATTTATTAGGCCGAACCAACTCCGTATATCTGTGGCAGACTTTGGTGTTGGGAATTACCGAATTTAGTCCAATAAGATAATTTACATAAAGAATAACTCTTTGTTGAACTAAGTGAATTTAAAAACAATGTAAAATATCTGAAAAAAAACAAGTAAAAACATATAAACTAAAATGAGCTAAAGCTTAATAATTCTACATTTCTAATCTTTTATCTATAAAGTTCTCAGCTCAAGTAGGATTGTAGAGGAGGTGTTCATGGATGAGTGATTGTTAACATTTGGGATTTTCGTTATAATCTAGATTTAACTTTTACTTTTTTCCTTACCTGCTGCTTTTGTCTGACATGGAAACGTTGAGATTTACAGTCACTTAGTCATTTGCATAATGGCTACTAAAAACGTATACTACGTTGCAAAACTAATGGTTAGGTGTATTCTTTAATCTTCCATTAAGCGGACGGTTGGTGTTATGCACAACACGTAACGACAAACTATTAAAATTCAAATTAGTAGCTATTGAAGCTTGCCTTTCCAACTTACTGACATTTTTGCCCATGTAAGGAAAGCGGAGGTAAACTGGGAAAGGATGTGGACTGAAAGAGGGTAAGCTAACCACCTTGGTCTGAGTTGCCTTAATTGACTTGCTGACGATTTTATAGAGGTAATCTAGCAAAAGAATTTTTCAAAATAAGTATTATCCGATTATTTATTCATGCAGTTAGGCACTACTTGTTATGCATTGGATAATTTTGAATTTTTGTTTTATACATAAAACGAGTTCCAAGAAATTTTCTGTGGAATGAAATTTTCTTTTTTGTACTCAAAAGTATAAAGCGTGTTGTCGCTGTTTCTATTAATGTTTATGTATAAGAAACGAAATTTTTCTGAAATTTATTTTTCAACGGTAAAAACTAAGCACCTATACAATTTTGGTGAAAATGCAAGGTATTATCAAGTGTTGAAATTATCCAAAATATTTTAAGAAGTTTACTTATATTTTGTACAGAAAAAAACTAACTTCAAGTAAATCAGTTTCAACACTGAGAACTTCGTCTGAAAGTTTTTGAACCCTTTCTATTTTTTTCAACATCAGCTCAACTGAGTATGACTCCAAACGATCATACAAATGTTGCATGTGTACAGAGTCCATAGGCTCTCTGTCTTCATAAGGTTGCTGTCCTAACGTCAAGTAGTCGAACACGGATATTGAATGGTCATCTGAATGAGTAGCACTTGTGAACTCCGAAAACCCTTAAATATTAACTACTTTTATTATCTTAATACTTATAAATTATTAGCCGAAAAAAAAAACACTAAATAGATTTGTAGTTAAAAAACTATGACTTTTAAAAATTAATGAATCTTTAAATGTTTTTTTTTACTTCTTATTATTAAAAATTCTTAGTTTTTAAGTTTCAGAAAATAGCAAGTTTTTCTCACCAGAAAAGTAATAAAGACTAGATCAAAAAGTCTAAAATAAAATCATGTAAAAAAACGGTAGTTGGGTGCAATAAAATCATCTTTATTATTACTCCATAAACTTATTTAACAAAAATAACTATATAAAATAACTAAGATTACAAAAACAGTTATGACTATAGTAGCTTTGCATAAAAGTAACAAAAAATAGACCAAATGTTTTAAGAAAACATGCTATACTGTTAACAAAATTTTTACTAGCTAAAACTACATGGAATTGGAAAGCTTTGTTAGTGAACTGATTGTTTATTCTGCTTCCTCAGTTAGGATATAAAAATCTACCATTTTGTTATTGACTCCTAACTACAGTATTACAATAATCCTTTCGGATATTGCAAGTATCAAATTTAGTGACATTATTAAGAATAAGTATTCAAAATAGGCTATAAAACTTTATCGAGTTGTTATATCCTGCTGTTAAAGAATTCTAGTTTGCCAAATATTTTGGGCTCTTAGTTAGTAATGACAGCTATCTTTTTTTTAAGTCTAGAAGTATAAGTCTTCAAAAGAGCCACAATTTAAATTGTTCAAAACACTACGCTTATCTAAAATCAAACGGACAGATTTTATACTTAAATTGGTACTAGTTTTTTGAAAACATGTTGAAGTATTCAACATTTAAGTTAAATAGCAAACTTTGAAGAAAATATTATGTTTTGTTAAAAAGCATCTCACATATAGCTTTAATTAATATTTAAGTACTTGCAAGAAACTTTATAAGCATGTGGTGTACGACTCGATAATCAAAAGGTTCCTTTGTACAACAGGTCCTTAAAGCAAACTTTTTGAGCGCTTTTTTTATCGTACAGTAAACAATATATAAATGAAGAAAAGAAAAAAAAAAAACAAGTCTAAAGGTAATTTTTAACTTTTATTTAGAAAGATAGTATTTAATTAAGCTGTTTTTAGTAGCCTGTTAAAACAGTATATGTTTAAAATTCTATATAATTAAGAAAAAGCTGTTAATTAAAGTCAAAATATAATCCAGCTCACATCTATTTAAAACAAACAGTAACATAATTTAAGTTTTATTTAGTTCGTGTAATACTAAATAAGTATATTTATCTTAATTTTCCGAATAGTTTTAACGCTAACATACTCATAAAATCAAGTACGAACTAATTTTTAATTAATTAGCTGTTTAAAAATACAACTTTGATTATGAAAACAAATTCTGCAAAAACCCAAATTAAAAGAAAAATTATAGCTACGTGAAATCTAAACTTAAGTTAAATAGTTCCATACATCTCTTATATGATAATGATAAAAACAAAACAATAACCTCAGATTTTGAAATAGCCACACTTTTTAACGTAAATTTTCAAAAAGTTTTTAGAAAAGATGAGAGTTACCAGTTTTTTAAGCTACCCCAAAAGAATTGTAGTAAAATGCAATTTTTTTTCATAACCTATGAAGACATTAAAAGTTCAATTAACCACCTAAAAGATAAAATAATTAGAACGCCAGAAAACATTCCACCCTATAATATCAAGCATGTTATCCAATCAATAATTTTTCCACTATCATTAATATTTAATTGCTCTCTAGAACTATCTGATGTTCCTAAACAATGGAAAACATCTTTTATTATTCCTGTGCACAAGAAAGGCAATATACACAGTGCGTTAAATTACAGACCAATATCTCTAACAAGTGAATTTATGAACATATTGTATCGGTAAAAATTCTCAATCACCTATTTGATAACAAATTATTAACTAACAAACAGTTTGGTTTTGTCCCAAACCGCTCATCAACCATTCAATTGTTAACATGCTTACATTCTTGGTTAGTTCCTTATCTCAAAAATGAATTTACTAAAGTAGTTTATACGGATATTCAAAAAGCCTTTGATTCAGTATTCACAAAAGATTATTAAAATTTTTAAATCAGTATGGGCTACATGAAAACTTAATTGATTGGTTTGATAACTTTTAAAATAACAGATCACAAAGAGTAATCATCAATAATACGCTTTCTGACTATTTAAAAATCTACAAAAGGGTTGATCATGCCAATTCGATCATCAGACCACAAGTTTCGGTAGACTGAGACCGATCTCAGTCTACCGAAACTTGTGGTCTGATGATCGAATTGGCATGATCAACCCTTTTGTTAAATTTGAGCTTGTCTCACGGCAAACGGAAGTCCGGACTTGTTCTGCAGACTTTCGCCGATTTTGTTGATTGATTTAAAAATCTACAGTGGAGTACCACAAGGTGGTGTAGATGGTCCCCTTCTCTTTTTAATTTATATTAATGATATTTGTTAAAACATTGATATTAAAAGTGAGTTAAGCTTATTTGCAGATGATGCCAAAATCTTTAGTCAGTCAAATACTTCATTACAACTATCTTTAGATAATATTTACATATGCTTAAAAACAAGAAAGCTAAACTTAAATCCTAGCAAATGTAAAATTCTAACCATTAACAAAAAAAATCTTCTCCAACTGACCTCTTAATCAATAACATCAAGTTACCAGAAAATAAAGTTTTTGAAGATTTGGGAATTTAAATTTCCAAAGATTTAAAATGGAATGAACATATCAACTATCTATATAAGGTTGCATAAACTACATGTTATCAAATATTAAAAAGTTTTAAAACTAATTCTGCTTCAATTCTGACAAAACTATTTGAAACATACGTTCGCCCTAAACTTGAGTACAGTACCCAAATTTGGTCCCCCAATTTAAAAAAGGATATTAATAAAATTGAATCTGTGCAAAGGGGTTTTACCCGTCATATTTGTAGTCGTTGCAACATATCTTACACATCATATAATGATAGAATGATTAAACTTGGTTTGGAATCACTGGAATATAGAAGATAGGAATTTGATCTATTAACTCTTTACAAAATTATCAATGGCAGTTGTAAAAGTTTTTTTAACCAGTTTTTTAGTTTTTCCCAAAATAAATATCAACTAAGAGGAAATAATTTGAAAATAAAATGTAAACATGATTTTCAAAACAGTCAGTGGCAAGGCGCATTTTTTCACAGAGCAAAAGCTATGTGGAACAGACTACCTCAGGATATAGTATCTTGTGAGGGGGTTGAACAATTTCGTTTAAAATTTCGTTTAAAGCTAAAAAGATTTGATTTAAATACAATAAATACCAGTAAAATTCACTAATTTTCCACTATAAACAAAAGAAAAAATATTCTTTTCCCTACGCATCCCTCTTACAAACTATTGGTTTACTTATTTATTTTGTCATTATGAATTTTGTTTTATAAGCGATGATTTTAGACTAACTTCTTTATTGTGTGTAGTAAGTGATATATAAGTTTGAAATTTTTAAAATTAATTTTTTTTTAATTTAGTTCATTTGTATATCATATTGTGTTTAACTTTGTGTTTTCATTTAAATTATGTTTATATATATATATATATATAATTTATCTTAAAGTGTTGAATATAAGTTTATTTTCTTTTTCTCTTTTTGTGTGTCCTGTTTAAGTGGCTCAGGTTTTGGTGCCTGAGTCCAACATTGCACAATAAACAATATAATAATAATAATAATAAAGTGCCTGCTAAAACAAAAGAGCGTTTGATTTTATTGTAACTAATTGTAACAATTCTTGCCAACAATGATAGCTAGCCGAAACGAAAAGCGAATGAACCTGCAAATGCAAAGCGTACTCGTTTTAAACAAAAAGTTGTGACGCTTAACTACGACGGAATTTTTAACATTCTACTCAAGAATATTCAAAAACTGCGCTGAAAGTTTTAAAACTTTATGCAAGAATATTTATAAAATCGCAAAAAACTCCCTTTTCAAGCAGTGCTCGGCTTTATTTAGTGTTAAGCTAAGGTAAAAAAACTCTTCTCTTTTATCAAGTCTCTCGGAACAAGCAGATAATGTTTACACTGCGTCAACTACAAAAAACTAGAATAACAACTAGTATAACAGGGTTGCCAAATATTTTTGGCAAATTTTTTCCAGGTTTTCAAAATTTCTTCCAGGTTTTTGAAAATACATGTTTTAGTACCTATTTTTAGTTCAAAATTAAGTTTAAGGTAAAAAAAACTGTATTAAATAGTATAACGACATTTATTAGATGTCTTAAAGCTTCTTTAAATTTATTTTTTAATAAAATAAATTTTTGATGATGGCAAAAAAAATATTTATACGATATATTTTTTGTGTCAAATCAAAATTTTACTACTTAAACTTAATTTAGTTTTATTTTAACTAATACTACTTGAGAATTTGGTATTATATATTCCTTTACGTTTTATACAAAAAACTTTTGTTTATTTACTTAGTACCCTTTTAAACCAGAGCTCAAAATTTTTAAACTGAATTTCAAACACTAACATTATAAAACTCAAAAAGTTTCAAGAAATACTGACTAAATAAAAACATGTTAAACTAGCCAGAAACATCAGAACACTGTGAAATTCTTCCTGGATTAAAAAATGTTTGGAATGAGTCTGTAGTTGACAACGTATCAAATGAAGAACTTCTGGATAACCCTTCAAAGTGAACAGTTGGTCTGTACTGTAATTGTTATTAAACCAATAAGTTTTTAAAGTTTACGCATTGTAAATTATAAACGGTATTAATCAACAGTTGCTTAATAATTTTAGAAAAATTAACTAAAACTAAGTTGTAACCACTTTTGTTTTAAAATGAATTTAAAAGTACTAAAAAAAATCGTAAAGAAAACATCAGTATTGGAAAAAATACTTTTAAAAAATGTTTCAAGCTTCTTAATATTAATCTTTTTCAAACAAACTTGTTTAGCCTTTTCTAGTCCAAGTCGAAGTTTTAGTCTTTTAAAAAAATAAGACGGTACTTGGGAGTCAATGGTTGAATTTAGTTTACGCATCATAGGAACTTTATCATTTGTATTTCGTAAGGCTTCTATAACAACTGACACAAATAACCTATCCATGTTAAAAAATAAGAAAACATTAAACGTAAGTTATATTATCAAGTAAAATAAAATTTATCTTTAAAAGCCAATATTCTACGATAAGATAACCAAAGCTACATTTAAACTAATTTCAAATATAGGTTAAAAAATAACTTTAGGTATAGATGCTAAAAAGCAACTAGTGTACTAACGGGTAAAATAAATGGAAATAGATTTGGGTATAGAGAGAATATATTGTTAAGTGCGTCCTTATTAAAACCAATCATCTATTTTTTTTAACAAAATGCTAGTGTGACATTTTTTATTTATACAAAATAAAGCAATTGAAGAGTTAAATTTAACTACGGCAAACTAGACTAAAACTAAAATTGAACACAAATGAACAACAAGAATATTATTAAGTATCTTAGAATTTAAGACAACGAAGCATATTATCTTTAAACCTAAAAAACTTATAACACAACATAAAAACACACATCACCACCAGTTCTTACTGCGAGAAATTGCAAGAAAAGTGCTGTTTTATTGCAAAAAAGTGTAACTACTTGTAATAAGATATTCTAATTTATTTAAAAAAAAATCTGTTGAAAAACTTTAAGGCGTTATTTATTGCTTTAACTTTAACTGTTTTTAGCATGTTTGCGTATCACTTTAAATTTATAAAATCAATGAGCTTTAGCGGTGCAGTGCGAAATTAACAATTTTTTTAGATGTAACTTACAACTTTCAAAAATTTTCAATTGTACCATAAAACAAATTTTTATAAAATTTTATTAATGTTTATTTTTCCCATTACTTACTAAAAAATTCTTCCATTAATGAAAAAAAACCTTCCAAGTATTTTTTTCTCAAACGAGAAACTATTTAGTGAAATTGAAGCTCTAAGAAAAAGAATTTCAAAACAGAGGTTTTCAATGTAAACTAAAGTTTAAAAGATTAGATAAATAAAAGAAACTAAAGCGGTATAACCTCTCTTATGGTTCTTTTATAATTATTATTTTATGAAAAAACTTTTATAACTTGTTAATAAACATTTTCTAATCAACCATTTTTGTTATAAAAGTTTCATTACAAATACTGTCAAAGTTTTCTATAGTTGCAGGAGTAATATTAAGTTTTCAGGGTATAAGTGGGGAGTCAACAACTTTTTTAAAAGATAGTTTTACTTTTGAAATTAACAAGTAACCTACCATTTGTTTTTATCGTTTTTTATGAAAAGCGCAAACTAAAAAAGTATAAAAAGATTTTTTCACTTAATACCTATTTCTTTCTAAAAGTTTTGAGCATTTATTTAAAATTTTTTTGTTTAGTTTTAAATAAATTATGGACAAATTAAAAAAAAAAATTTTTTGATTTAATCTAAATACTTTTGTTAATAATCGAAAAGTGTTTGTTTTGATGCCAAATTTTATATTTTTATTAGAAAAATTATCTATAAACCACTCATGTTTGAAAGTTTAAAAAGTCTAATTAATGCTTTCGTTTAGCTCTTTTCAGAAAGAAGTTACTAATATTTGAAATAAGTGTAGTAAAAATTTAGTTTAGTATAAAAATTTCACTACAATTAGTTTACATCATAAGGAGTCAACTTTATACAGTCTGTGTAATGATTTTAATTTTGAGTTTAGTAATACTTCAACGACTTAAATTTTGTTTAAGATAGAATAAACAGAATAAAGAATCTAAGATTTACATAAAGCTGAATTGAAAATTAAAGGTTACAAAATTTACAATAATAAGTACACTATAATCCTTTGTTGTTACAGTTGGTTCTGATAACACATCGTGTTGGTCAGGAACTGCATCAAGCTCGGGATTACCTTTATGAGTTTGCCTACTAGTGCCTGATGTCTTCTCGGCCGGTTTGGCACGCGTAGCGTGCTTAGTAGCTAGCTTTGTAAGGCTATTGGCCGAGAGCGCCTTGGCTTTTTACTGGTAGTACTCATAGCTTACTATAAATAGAATACCTTATTAGTGACCTACTAGATCGTATCTACGTTTAACTAGTTGTCTTGAGATAATCTTAATGAAACGTTTTGTACAACTTTTAATATTAACTATCGTACTTATCTAACTTAGTCTACGAAGATTCTAATATTTACTAAATATATAATCTTAAAATAGACTAGAAAGTAGATTCTTATTTTAATTTTAGTGATTTCAACGTATACTTCACTATATAGTTTTAATAGAGAACAAAATACGATACTATAATGAGATTAATATTACACTTACTTAATTACCTTTTAATGTTAATACTAAAAGTATAGATTCGGCACTCTAAGTTTATTTTACAATGTTTAACACTCACACGCATGCAAGTCAGAGCCCGAAGGTTTGTTTGCAAGGCAACTTTTATTAAATGTATTAGCGTTTGATTAGTCCTCAGCTATTCTTACTGAAGCTAGGACTTAAAGCGTATGAAACGTCTAAAAGTCCGCTTTGGTTGAACTACAATAGAAGTTTCTACAAGAGAAACGGTTGTTAAAAAACAACGAGCTGGAAATCAATACAGGTCGAAATATACACTTGCTTCCGTTTTTCGGCAATTCTTACAGGAATATAATTCACTGCAGAAGTGTAAAGCTCAAAAAACGGTTGTAGCGAACTACGTAAGTTGGAAAGTGTAATAAACTACGTTTGCTTTAGTTTTTCGGCGATTCTTACAGGAATATAATTCACTGTAGAAGTGTAAGGTTCGAAAAACGGTTGTAGCGATCAACGAAAGCTCAGAAGTAAAATGAATTACACTTGCTTTGGTTTCTCAGCGGTGTTTATTGAAGTCAGTGGACTACAAAATAAAATGCAATGCTGAGCAATAGTCGCTAAAAAACAACGAAAGCTGAACGTGTATTCGCTAAAATACTAATTAAGTGATATTAAATGTGATTCTAACAAGAAATAGTGAAAGCTGGTTCACTAAGAATCTAAAAAGTGCCTGCTAAAACAAAAGAGCGTTTGCTTTAGTTGTAACGTATTGTGACTATGCTTGCCAACAAGGTTAGCTAGCCGAAACAAAAGCGATAACGAATGACCCTGCAAATGCAAAGCGCATTCGCTTTAAACAAAAAGCTGCGACGCTTAACTACGACAGAAGTTTTAACATTCTACTCAAGAATATTCAAAAACTGTAAAAAAGACCTCCCTTTTTGAGCCGCGCTCGGCTTATGTAGTGTTAAGCAGAGCGAACACTACAAGTTCGCTGTCTCTCCAAACAAGCAGGAAATGCTTACAACACTAAAAATACATATCGTTTTAATATATACACACCTCCTTGGTTACAAATTTTCGGATTGCGGGTTCTAATGATCAGAAGTTCTAGAACTAAAAGGAGGTAGGTATTTTTGCTTTAAATAGAATTTTGAATTTACTATCCATGTGGTTCTCAGTACAACTAGGATTGTTGAGGAGGTGTTCATAAATGGATGATTGTTAACATTTGGGCTTTTCGTCACCGTTAAAAATAAACCTTTATAGATTTTTGGTTACATGATAATCCCGTCTGACATGGAAACGTTGAGTTGTACGGTCTACGTAGTCATTTCCAAGCGACAAAAAGCTTAAATGTAAAAAATCATCCATAGAAAAATGCTCAAATTTTTAAATTTTTGTTCTAACAAATACTTATTGTCAAAAATCCGCTTCCTACAAGTAGTTTACAATACTTTAAAAAAATCTATAAATTTGTAGTGAATTGCTATACAAATGTAGAAGGAAACAAGTATTTAGTTGATTTTATAAAACCCTAGAAAAATGGCTTAAAAATTTTCTTTTTCATACGTTTGTGTCAGAAATTTTTACAGAAGTGATTATATCTTATAGGTTAATTGAAACTTTTTATTCAATAAAGAGTATTATGTAGTATATACTTTAAGCTTTTATTGAGAACCTTATTTTCTTTTAGTAAAATAAGTGGTGGACCTCACTATGCTCTTAATACAGTACAATAACAGAATAGTAATTTCCAAAAGAAATATATCAAAGTGTAATAACCAGTTTCACTTGCTGTTCCATTTAGTTGAATATCGAATAATATAAATTTAGTCAAGAACAACGCAAGTTAACTGACCTAATAATAGTTCAAATTTACAACATATATATATATATATATATATATATATATATATAGAGTGTTTCATAGAGCTTTGGTTTTTCATGGGGCTTTGGTCATCAGCCAGTTGAATTCAGAATAAGAAGCACTGTATTTGTAATGTACAGTATTACGTTATACTGTTTTTTGTTTTTTTGCATAACTTTTGTATCTTTGTTTAGTACAGTGCTTTTTATTTTGAATTTAACTGGCTGATGATTAAAGCTTTATGGAAAATTAAAGCTTTATGAAACATATGTACCAGAATTTTTAAAATCGCCATTTGAATAAATTATTTAAAAGCCCTTCAAGTGGGCTCAGTTGAAAGTGTTTACGTTTAAACATTAACCTTATTTTATATATATATATATATATATATATATATATAAATTAGCTGCAGGGAGTGTGTAGAGATTTTTGAGTCAATATCTTTCAAAAGTTGCTCTAGAATTGAACTTAATTATTATATATATTGCTTGTTATAAAGTAAATTCTTTAACATTTTTATTTCTTAAAAGCATTTCATGATTTAAAGTTCTATTATTTAATTCTCATTTTAGATTATATACTTCCTAAAACATACGTCTCTTGGATATAGCTCATGTGTAAAGGCTTTGATTCGGTTTAAAGTATTTTCTAAAGTATATAGTTCTTAATATTATTATTTTGTGCATGATTCTTTGTAAAACAGTATAAACACTCATTTGTTGTGCCTAGTTGTAACATGTAAAAAACTAACACTAAGTATAAGTCGTTAGTAAAAATCGAACCAATATGTGACAAAGTACAAAACTCGTAAAAAACGTGTACTTATCATATAATAAATTAAGGTTACTGTCAATTAGGAAGCAATTGTTTAATTAAAAACGTTGTTTATAAACTAAAAGTAAAGGTCCTGAAAAAAATATATCGGCCCAACAGAAGGTAGTTTTTAATACTAGGTCATAAACACACTTTTACAAACACATAAAAAACCATCGGCACAAGCTACTTTTGAATAAAATAAAACTGAATTTTTCAAATATCTTCCCACACAATAGACTTTTTCACATAAACTCTAGCTATACCCATTTATTAACTTTCACTACATAGGTTCATAAACAATAAACACAATTATACGTAAAATACTAAGTATTTTTTATCATTTCTGTCGTATTTTCGTATCATATTTCAAATCTACTTAAAAGCTTGTATTTAGATGATCAAAATAAATAATTCAAATCAAGTTTAAACAACGATGCCAAACTTTGTAATTTGTTTCATTTCATTTAAGTTTTACAATTTAGGTTTTTATTTTGTACTTTTATTTTAATATATTTTATATCGCCGTATTTGATTTCATGTTATTGATTGTTAGTAAAACGTTTTTATTTGCGTTTTTTATTTATCAAAAAATTAAAGAGTTAAGTTTAGTTAGTATAAAAGCGCTAATACATTACTTAATAAATTGTAGTAAAAAAAATTCAGTTAGTAGTAGTGATGTACCGGACTCGCTATCCGGGTCCGGGTCCGGCCGGATATTGCCATTTTTGTTTGATATCCGGATCCGGCCGGACTCTAATTTGAAAAAAAAGTCCGGATCCGGTTCCGGCCGGATTCTAATTTGAAAAAAAAGTCCGGGTCCGGTTCCGGCCGGATTCTAATTTGAAAAAAAAGTCCGGATCCGGGTCCGGCCGGATCCTAACAGAGATCCGGCCGGACCCGGATCTTGTTAGTAGAAAAGAGCATACTGAAAAGTATACTGAAAAGTATACTTTCAAAAACAAACCCTGTGTAAATTAATAAGAGTCATTTTCGTCAGTTAAAATTAAACACCTACTGTGATTGGCTCTTTTTGTACACGTGATTAATTTACATTTGTTTACATTTAAACTATGAAATAAGCATTTCAGAAATGCAACTCTTTACGTTTGTTGTAAAATTGAAAACTTTAGAATGAATACTTGCATTATTTATTGTTTAAAGTTGAGCTCAGAGAATATTTAGAGTTAATACGGTTAAATGTATGAGCCAATGAGAATCATATAACAAAATGTTTCAAACTAAATACTGATGCAACAAAACATCAGAACATGACAGGCAGTTTATATGTAAGCAGTTAGTTAGTTTGGTGTGCAGCTTGAAGCAACAAAATATCTTGAATTTTTTTGTGAAATTTTGTGATAAGTGAATATTTCAACTGGTGTTTAATTGTTTTAATATTAGCCAGGTTTATAGTTTAATAGTTTATTAAAAATTTTACAGTTTTTTGTTTACTAAAAGTTTTATTTAATTTTATTTTTAGTTTATTGTTTAAAGTCTTTTGATATAGATTTAAATAGATTCCAGTTTTTTAAGTGTTACCAAAGTAATTAATAATTTTGTCTATGCTAGTATTTCTTGTTGTGTTTTATATAAAAGATTCATCACTCAAAACTGTCGTGTCTGATTATAGAAAGTAGTCTCAGTTAGAATTTAGTATTTGTTAGATATTAATTAAATGGGTAGTACTAATAAGTTAAGTGTACCACAATCAGTCCACAACTTTACTACCAAATTGTCAACCTTTGCTAGCTGTTCTACTGATTGTCAGATTAAAGTAATTTTTTCAGTTTTTAAAAACCTCATTCTGACTCAGGCTTGTTTATACTCACTCTAGCTAGTTTTATTGACTTAAACAGTGGCAACCCTGCTAATTTGAAAAATTTTGGGAATGTAAGAAAATCTTGGACTGCCTCAGGCTAGTTTAGTTTTTTATAAAAGCTCAGCCTAGTTTTATGATTTTTGAAAAACGCAGGCTAGTTTTCTTTTAAATTTTGAATGAGTTTGAGCTGATCCAGTTTTCAATATTTGGTAATTTTTTAGTGTATTTGGTTCAAGAACTTGATTTCAGATTTTTAATTGTAAATAAAACCTAAATTTGTAAACCTTGTGGGTAGCTGTTCTACTTATTATTAGATTAAAGTTCTTATTTTTTCAGTTTTTAAAAACCTCATTCTGACTCAGGCTAGTTTATACTAGTGATTTACTGGACTCACTATCCGGGTCCGGTCGGATATTGCCAATTTTGTCTGATATCCGGATCCGGCCGGACTCTAATTTGAAAAAAAAGTCCGGATCCGGTTCCGGCCGGATTCTAATTTGAAAAAAAAGTCCGGGTCCGGTTCCGGCCGGATCCTAATTTGAAAAAAAAGTCCGGGTCCGGTTCCGGCCGGATTTTAACTTGAAAAAAAAGTCCGGATCCGGGTCCGGCCGGACCCGAAATTGTGGGTCCGGTACATCACTAGTTAGTAGTATGGTGTAGTTATTTTATAAAATATTATAAAAAGCAAATTCTCGTAAAACATGCATACTTGGAAAATAGTTTGTTATACTTTGTGTGTTTTTAAAGCAGTTTTTAAAATATTTCTTGTAATTTTTGAACTTGATTTACATTCATAACAATACATACCACTTATATGTCTATACCCTAACTAACTTAACATAACTAAGTCATACTGTTATTTCTTAATCAATAAAAAAAAAAGTTATATAAAGTAGATTTCTAAAGAAAAACATCTTACTTTTTCTAATGCTATTTTGTATGTGGTTTGTATTTTATACTATATGTAAATAGTAAATATATTCAAAAAAAAAAAAAACATTGGCGAAAGTCTGCAGAGCAGAAGCCTGGGCTTTCGTATGACCTGAGATAAGTTCAAGTTTAACATTAGGGTTGATCATACCACTTCGATCATCAGACTACAAGCTTCGGTAGACTGAGACCGGTTACGGCCTTATTTGGGCACAACAGTAAGTTGCAACCAAAAAACTTGCAGTCTGCAATCTCCAAACGGTTTATGATGCTTTCACATGAAGCAATAACTTACTGGTATCGATCAGTGACGTCAGCTTTGTCTTTTGCCGTGCAACGTTTAATACATTGTCCACTAGGCAAGACATCTGGTATGCTCGTATAAATACTTTATAAGTATATTCAATTATTTCTTATTCAAAACATAAATAAGTATTATACAGTTTATGCATGCTGTTTTATAATGTACGTTAATCTTCACAGATACTGTATATCTGTTTATACTTTATGGTTAGCGAAACATAGTCAGTCTGGCAAAAAAATCTTCAAAAATCATATGTTCACAAAAAAAAGTAATACATGGACAAAAAAAAAAACTTAACTGAATAAATAAACTTAAATAAACTCATTAAATACTGTTTAGGTATTAGACAATTAGTTAAAGTACTTCTACGCACTCTTACAAATAAATGAATAATATATCTATAAAACTTACTTGCTGATTATTAGAAAGAACCATAAAAAGTAAGAAAAAAAGAAGACAGTTGAAAAGATTGGTGAAGCTGAAAAACAGTCATACACTTGATTAAAACTTCTAAAGGCTCCAAACATCGACCCAAAACTTGTTGTAAAGCTATTGAAACTGCTGATAGAATGTATTGCTCCTAATCCAAAAATCTAAAAGTAAAGTTTTATTTTTTACATAGATATTTTCAAATTTAAAACAACAATAAAAAGATAAATCACCAAAAAAAGTATATTTATAGAATATAATTGATAATATTAACATGCAAATTAATAATTTTCAAATATAAGTTTACTTACTAAATATCCTGTAATTGAATAAGCCAGTACAACAATTAACATAATAATGGTTGCATTGAACAACTTGTAAGCACATCTTTCATAAGCTTCACCAAATTTACTCCAGCCTTGTATAAATCTTAGCAACCTTACCAACTGTATTAAAAAATTAAAACGTTAAAGTTTTCTTAAGTTTATAAGTTTAGGAAAACATCGGCGAAAGTCTATCAGACTAAATTCTTGACTTACGTGTATCATGAGACAAGCTAAATTTAACATAAAGATTTGATCGTACCACTTCGATCATCAGACCACAAGATTTTGGGGGTGGATTGAAAACTCGGTTTTTTTTTATTGTAATCTTTTCAAACTAAATTTAAAGTAAGGTTTTTCAAATTAATATTCATTATAGATTTTACACCAGGTCCAAACATCTACATATATAGAGTGCATGAATACTCAAATTCGGATTAATCTTTTCTTTTTTTTAATTATTTTTATTAGTTATTTTTTATTCATATTATCTCTGTTACCTCTAACCCTTACCCTCAAACGGTAGCTTTTTTTTTTACTAATTTACCTTTTAGTTTTCTTTTTTTTAATAATTTTTTTAGTTATCGTATTATTTTTATTATCACTGTTACCCCTAACCCTTACCCTCGACCGGTATCTTTTTGATTATTATTTATTTACTCTTTAGTTTCTTTTTTTTTAAATAACTTTTGTTAGTTATTATTTTATTTTCATTTTTACTATCACTGTTACCCCTAACCCGTATCCTCGATCGGTAGATTTTTTAAATTTATTTATCTTCTAGTTATTTTCTTCTATTTTTTTTACTCTCGTGCAAAAATGACCCTCTGTGCAAAACTGTCACTCGTTCACAATTGTCACTCGTTCAACTTTGTCTTAGTGCAATTTTGACCCGTTCCTATTTTTATTATATATGTTTTAATTTGAAATGCAGCTCATCTTGTTTGTATTATTTACGTATATTGAGTATCAAAACAGAAGCAAAAATTTGTTCTTTTAAAAAGATAAAAGCAGCTTTGTTCTGGTTGGCTTAATAAATAAAACGAGTTTTGAGTCCACCCGATTTTGGTAGATAAGACCAGGGTTTCGTATTTAATGAGACTCATCAGTCTGTTGCAACCGAAAAACCCGCCATCTCAGTTAATAAACGGTTTATAATGTTTTACTATCAAGCTACCGTTTTCTGGTATGATCAGTGACGTCAGCCTGGTTTAGTTGCCTTGCAACGTTTATTACATTTTCCATTTACAAGACAGCTGGTACGCTAGTTCTTATTATAAAGCAGTTAATTACTACTAAATTTTTTATAGTGTTTTATAGCTCCTTATAAATATTAAAATATTTGGCGTACTTTAAATACTATTTATTGATACATGCAACTGAATTTATGAAAAACAATAATAACTAAGCTTTAAAAAGCCAAGCTTAAACAGAATATCAATCTTATATTAGTTAGGTTATTTTATTTACTTATTTTTTAACTAAAGATTATGTTTTAAATTGTCAAAATTATGGTTTGCATGTTAAGGTATTTTTTACTGAGTTAAAAAATAAATATCTATATATAGTTATTAGGTCCCAGTTTCTTATAAAATTAGACACTTTATTTCAATTTTGAAGCTAAAAAAATAAAATAAAGTACAATTTGTTTGAAAATACTTATAAAATAAATTTTAAAACCTGTGTTCACCAAATAGATTGAAAAAAATTGTAGTTTAAATATATTAGTAGTCTACTTATTTTTAGGTCAGTTTTTATAGTCATTTACTTTTGTGTTTCAATTAAAACAATACTAAAGAGAAAACTTAATTACCATCAGTATTTTTACAACAACTTACATATTTAATATTTAAAGTACACTAAGCAACTTAGCTATCTCCTTTATTGTTTTAATGAATTTTTTTTTTGTGTTTTTAAATCTTTTAAACAATTTTTCTTAAACTACGTACATTTTATTTTTACTTCCGATTTCCTTGCAATAGAATTTCCAGTTAATTTTTTTTTAGTTTACTGGATTTGAAAAATAGTAATTATAACATAACAATTTGCGTAAACTACGGTAAAAAGTTGTTATGATAATCAATTATATTTCTTATTTTACAGTATCTCATACCATTTTAAATGCTTTGATTAGTTGGAACTGTATAGGAGCTAAAAATCATCAAAAACAGTTATGGTTTTTAAATGTCTAAATCAGGGTTTCCAAAAATGGGCCAAGTGACCCCCTTGGAGGCCGTGACAGAAATTTAGGGGTCAATGAAAAGCAAAGAGGGGACCATGAGCTGTAAAGGGGCCACAAAGGGTCTATGAGGTCATAATTTGAAACTTACACTAGGTATTCTGGAGTTGATGATGAAAAGGAAAAAAAAAAGTCTTAAGTGTTTTTAATGGTAGTTTTTTGAGTAAACTTGTTAGAGGGGGCCATAGCTTTTTTAGTTTCTGTTTAGGGGGCCTTTTAAAAAAAGATTGGGAAACCCTGGTCTAGATTATATCCTTAAAAGTTCTATGTATGATCAAAATCTTGGGTTATAAAGTTATTACCTCTAAGAACAGCTCTAAATCTACTTAAAAATTGTTTGAAAAAGGTCTGATAATTTGTGCAGATTGTATGTACTTGCAACTGAAATCATTAAGTTTTTATTTAGTTGCCTTTCGCAGACATTTAAGTTTTATTTTATTTGCTCATAAACTGACAGAGTTTTGTGTAAATTGCAACAAAAAAAACACATGTAATAACTAACAGAAAAAAATATTACATGCTTAAAAAGTAATTAAGCAGACTCACTTAATAAATTATTAGAAAATATGAAAATTTACTTTAGGTACATCTAAGTGTCTAATACAGGGATCGGAAAAATGCGGCCTGCGATCATGTTTTTTTATTTTATGGTTTGCGGCCTGCGAGCATGTAAAAATAATTCGCTAAACAAAAATACTTTTTTGTTAAACTTTTTTGTTGAAAACTTAGTTTGATTAATTTTGTTTCAAGTCCTCGGATAACATTTTAAAACCATGAAAAAATTTACTGCCTAAGCATAAAAATGTAAAAATAAACAAATAGCAGTATTTCTTTTAAGTTTAGATTTTTTTTTCTTTCTACAATAACAATTAGGGTTTTTAAACAAAAGCTTTGGTATAAAGTAGACAAGCTAATATAGCATTACTGAAAAAATCACTTGGTGCTATATTTTTTAATGTATAGTAACTTAGTGCTTAAAAACAAACTTAAATTTAAACATTATATTGTAATATACAACATAATAGAAACATATAACATAAGATTAGGAAGTATAGATTAATACTAGTTACCTTTGCCATTAAAATAGTCAGCAAAAAAGAAGCAAGATAAATAACACAGTTTGAATAATTGGCTGCAGAATAAAAATCAGTGAATCCTTTTTTGTTGCTTAAGTACGTCTGCATTGTGTACTCGATTACTACTTCCCTAGTAAGTTTTTAGGTGAACAATAAATAGAAATTTCATTAAATAATTTTTGATTTAAATTTTTAGGTTTTAAAAAAGCTTACTTAAAGAAAGAACTAAGATAAAACTTTAAAATAAAGTTTAAGTTATCAGAAAAAAAAAAAATTCTGACCAAAGATTCTTATACCTTACTTCAAAAGTATTTTATAATTTTCTGCTTTTTTTTTAGTTTTTCAGTACAACATTTTATAAAATACATTTTTAAACTACCTTTAGAATTTTTTTTTACAATATATGTAACAAAAATAAAACTAACTTAATGACGAAAAGAACACAAATAGCTAAAAGAATGAAGTTTGTGAAATTGTTCATCCAATTTGTACCCTTCTTTAAATAACTCATAATTTTGGTTCTTGAATAAAATATTTTTTTCAACTCTCCTACCCACAAAACTAAAGTAATCAGAGCAATAAATACCTAAAATGTTTGTAAATCTTTGTTTTAAGTAAACAAAGCTGACATTAAAAGATATATTAAGCAAACTCAACCAACTTTTTACCGGTGCATAGCTTAAATAAAAAAATTGATAGGACACGTTTTAGTATCCATAATAAACAGTTTATTGTAAAGATTATTCGACAAAAGCTTTTCAAAACTATATTTTGGTAAAAGCAAAACAAAATAAAAAGTATATTATATGAAATATCTATTTTATTTACTTCAAAAATAGCATATAATTTTAAACTTTAAGAAACTACCGGTCTAATTGAATTATACATTATTTCATATGAGTTGTGCAATTTTTTCTAAATTTTCGGAAAGAATTGAACTTTCGTATTAAAGAAGATTTTTAGGTTGGTTAAAAACAAAAACATAAATGAAATAATGTATATTTCTATTATACCAGTAGGTTCTTAGCTTCTAAAAATTTACGTTCTTTCTAAGATACATAAAAAGAGTTGTCCTTTAAGACCAATTTTGTCTTATCTATGGTGGTAGGTTCACTACAAAATGGTTTTGGGATTTTTTTAGTAGTCAAAACAAACTTACTTGTTTTAGGTAAGTTTTCTAAACACAATGTTAACGATTTATTTAAGTTTGTAGAAAATAAAAAATATTTTCTGATTCTAAGCTAAGTATAGTCATATAGTTTAATATTACATTAAAAGCTTGTCCATTAATATTCCAGTAGTGAAAGTTATTTAGATTAACTTAAGGGTGTTGTAACATTAAGGTTTAAAAAAACCTCTTGGGAGCTAATTTAATTTTTATTATAAAATTGACAAACAGGTTGATGGGGTGGCAATGGGTTCACCTCTGGTTCTATTCTTGGCCAAATTTTTGTTGGCTACCTAGAAAGTGAGCTATTTCTGAACTCTGAAAGTCCTCTTGTGTATATAGTTATGTATATGACATTTTCTAACGTCAGAAAATAAGCAAGACAGTGTCTGTTTTCTAAAACACTTAAACAATCCATACCAAAACCTTAAGTTTACGAAAGAAGGAGAACATGATACATTTTTAAAATTTGTGGATGGTTGTGTCTGGTGACCAGTCAATAGGGAACTAAATATATTGAAAATTAAAATCAGAGACATAAAATGTATCGTGGAAATCTTTTGGTCTATTAAGCAGATGTTAGGAGTTTTACCAGGTATGGTGAAGCGTTTCAGCAGACTTTTTCTCCTCAATATCTTGATGGCAAATTGAAAATACCTAAAAACACTTTACTCTTGTTGTTTATCGAGGTAAGTTATTATCGAAAGCTATTACCCAGAAGCTAACAGAGTTAATCACTATTGGCCCTCACAAAAGTCCAGTTTAGTTAAAACTTATTTAACTTGACAATATTTCTGAGAGGCTTTTAACATAAAAATTCTGAGTAAGTTAAACAGGTTTTTGAACTGTACGCTTAAGAACAATTTTTTACACTAATAGACCTCTAGTGGAATTTACAAGGATGTTTTCTACACCAAAGAAAAAGTAACATCATTTATAAGTTTAGTTGTCACTGTAGTGGTGACTACGTGAAAAAGATCATCTTTAAAGTTTCATTTAAAAACTGATCAGTATGTGCCAATAATCTTAAAAAAGTTTGATCGAAGAGTCTATCATAAAAAACACAGAAAAACTATTTTTCCTGTGATTGACCAAAATTCAATTAACAATCAGCAGTGTGCCAGTATCTTCAGAAAATATTTTTTTTTTGTTTAAATGCGAGCTGAAAACTCATTTCAGCTTCATAATCTCGAAGCTTTATATACAATCGTTAAAGCTCAGTTTGTGTAAAAATCTTTTTTTTTGTCAGACTAGACTTTTTTTTTTATTGGACTAGTCTTTTAAAGTCTTTGTACTTAGTAAATTTATTAAAATTGTTTTTAAAAACATAACAATACACATTCTAATTAAAAAACTTATTTGGGTACCATCAATTAAGGCTTTTCAAAAATTGTACCTTACTAAATTGAAATGAATTGAGTTGAAATATAATTATAATGTAGTATTAACCTTAAAGTTTTCAAATATAAAATGACGTAATAATCAAGTGTAGAAATTAAGTAAACACTAATACTAAACAACTTTGCCGTACTAAAAACAACTTCTTAGATTATAATAAAACTAAAATAAACCAGCGATAAATACTTACAATAAAAATAAAAGTACACTTTTTAAAATATTTCAGGAACCAATAACTTTAAAATTACTTAATATATTGATTTAAAATGTCTCGTTTGATATACAAACTTTTTCTGCTTACATTGACTGGGCCTTAAAGATTGTATGCATAAGGCTTCCGAATATGTAGCTGAAAAGAGTTCTCCGCCCTCATTAAAACTGAAAATTTCTCTTCTTTTTAATTTCTCGCAAGCTCATGATCGTGCAGTAAATGTTGTCCAATCGCAGAGAAGTATTTTTTTCGAAGGTTTCTCCGAACAACCACCAAACAAGCTTTTCAAAATTTTCGGAATATGCTGATTAATACTTACGTTAAACATTTGAGATGTTTCAAACGTAGTCACTATCACAATGACACCTAAATTTATAGATGTGTACTTGTTTTTTGGGTGAGAAAAATACCTTTGTGAATTCCACTTTCAGGTCGATCAATTTACAGAATTTTTCTTAAACGAACAGAACCGAAAATAAGGTTTACTTCCTTAGAAATTTTCGTAGAAAACCTCTCAGAAACATTTTCAAGGTACGAAAGTTTTAAGTACACTTTCAACCTCAATATGAGGGCTAATCATTTCTAACAGTTGAACTTCTTGCTCATGTTATAACCTTAGAGACTAAGTTACCTAGATAACCAACGGAAAGGAAAGTATTTTGAAGTGTTTTCAACTCGCCTAGTCTGGTAAAACGCATACCCGTTAAAACTTCTAACTTCTGCTTTACAGGACCAAAAGATGCCCAGGGAACATATAATTACTCTGAATTTAACTTCCGATGGTTTTTAATGAATTTGAAGTTGAAATAAAGAACAGATACATCGAAATATAAATCTAGTCCTAAATTAAAAAGTTATTTTAAACGATGAAATCAACAAAAGTTCAAATCTAATCAAGAACATTAAACTTTCTTACCAAAAAACCTCATTGATGTTGATTTATGAATTTCACTACTTGAAATATAAAGATATTTAAAACATTTCAGTTTTGTTGATAAAAAAGAAAAGTTGAAAATAATTACATAAATTGTTAAAAAAAAAAGATTTGGTGTGATTAATGATAATACTGGCATTATTATAAACCTATCTAATTAAACTCTTAATACAAATAAAATATATGTTCTAAAATTAGGTTTAAAGTTTTCAATACCAATAAAACACATAAATCTTGAGGTAGTCTTTAGTAATTTTGAATATTTGTCAGCACAGTTAAAACATCCTAAGCCAATAAGTATTGAAGCTCGTAACAGTTTAGATGCCAAACTTTGTGACTTTGCCCATAGTTATAATGGTACGCAAATTGATTTAGGTGAATTCAGAAAGATTAGTGGTTGCATAAGAGAGATAAACAACTCAAAACGATAAAAATATCATTATTAGAAAACCGGATAAAGGTTATGGTGTTGTAATTTCAGTTCTCTAGATCAGTGCTTCTGAACCTTTTTCTAGTGGCGGAACCCTTTTCCAAAGTTCAACTTTTCCGCGGAACCCCTAATTTAATTTTACATAAAATGTTTAATATAATGTTTCCAGCAAAAACAAAATAATTTCAATGAAAAACGAATTTTTTAACAAAACTATATCATTGTTAGAAATCATACCAATTGTAATAGTATTAAGTCGAGTCAAACTCAAAGTGCGCCAGAGGCATTAGGTATTTTATGATTCTATAATAGATAAACGAAAACAAACATGATTAATCGCAACGTCATAAAAATCTTTCCTTGCATAATAAAAACAAAATGAGAGCTACAAACAATAACGAAATGAAGATGAACCTAATCAAATTCACAGATTACTGTAATAAACGGGTAAGATGCCTAACGAAAAATAGATAAAAAATATTTAGTGCGAAACTTGAACTTGTCTCTTAGCAACAAGCATGTCAATGCGCGGCTGGATTTTGAATAGACTGAGACGGAGACAGGCAGATAAGGTTGGAGTCAGCATACAGTTCCTTTGCTTCGTTTTAGTGTTTGTTACATGCAAAAAGCTGGACTTGCAAAGATAAGTGGTGGTGAATGGTAAAATAAATTTTACTGCACGCTTTGCTAAGACGGGGTACTCTGAAATTGCACATATCCAAAAATCTAAAAGCTCCTTCCCTTTGAAACTCAATTTTAAATTGCTATCTTCAGATAGTTGCAGCAGTTCGTTTTCTGTATCTGTAGGAAGATTCACTTCTTCTGAAGCAATATCACACATAAAAGGATTCAAAATCCATAAATTTCCGATGAGAACATCTTCAGGAAAATAATGTTGTAACTTTATAGACAAAAGATCAAGGTGGTTGTATATTTCGTCAGAGAAGTTGAATTCTATGCATTTTCATGGGCCTCATCAAACCGGTGAAACATCGCAAAATTACCATTGCTAACCTTTTTCTTTTAAAATTTAATTCTATTTTTAAACGCCTCAATCTTGTCTGTCATGACAAAAATGGAATTTTGCTTCCCTTGCATGCTTAAGTTCAAAGCGTTCAATTCTTCGAAAATATCGGTGAGATAAGCTAGCCTGGCCAAAAATACACCATCTTCAAAGAACTTCACTAATTCTAAGCCTTCATCTTTAAGAAAGGTGAACACCTGCTTCTATAATTCAACGATACGAACCAGTGTCCGCCCCTTCGACAGCCAGCAAACTTCGTTGTGATAAAGAAGTCGCAGATGGTCAGCATCTAAACTTTCACATAGGTCTTTGAAACATCTGGCCTTTGTGTCACTTTTCTTTATAAAATTAACAGTTTTAATCGATGCTGAGAGAACTTCTTGTAAATAAGAAGGAAGATGTTTTGTTGCCAAATTTTCTCTATGTAAAAACAATGCATTCATTTAGCTTCAATTGCTTTATCCTTCATTTTCCTCACTACACCATTTTTGGACCCAGTCATAGACGCTTCACCGTCAGTACAAATGCCGACACATTTATTCCACTCTAAACCCTTGCTGATGAAATAATTTTCGACACATTTCATTACTTCAACAGAAGTTGTTTTTGTGGGTAATTCTCCACAAAATAATATATCTTTGTTGAATCCTTCCTACCCACAATATCTAACAAAAACGAGTAACAAGGCTTTGCCGCTTACGTCAGTGGATAGTTGAAGTTTTATAATTTATGTTTTTTTTTTCTTTCAAATTTCTTTTTTAAATTTCGAAAGGCTTCGTGGAACCCCTGAGAGGCGTCGCAGAACCCTAGGGTTCCGCGGAACCCCATTTCAGAAGCATTGCTCTAGATTATGTTAGAAAAATGGAAAACACATTAAACGATTGCACTAAATTTAAACATATAAATTTTGTAAACTATTTTGATTTCACATCACGCATTAAACTTTCATATCAAAGAAAATGTTAGGTTGGTACAAAAACAACTACATTAATGAAATTACGTATAATTAAATCATACCGGTAGGCTCTAAGCGTCCAAAACTTTATGTTCTTCCTAAAATTCATAAAAGCGATGTCCCTTTAAGGCTAATTTTATCCATAATAAGTTCTCTACAAAATTGTTTACCAAAATTTTCAGTAAACACACTTGCACTATTTAAAAATAAAATTTCAAATTATTCTGTTTTGGTTCTGTTAAACTTTAAGAAAAAATAAAACTCATTCCTATTTCCAAAGTCAAAAATAGCTATATGATATCATATGATATCAAAAGCATGTTCGCTAATATTCCAGAAGTGGAGGTTATTGAAATTTTTTTAAAGGTATTGTAGCACTCTTATTTAAACCATCCTCAGATGCCAGAGTTTGTGTGCAAAAAAAATGCAACACATGGCTGTTTTGGGTGTTGAGTTTAGTTTTGATGGTAAAATGTACAAACAGGTAGATGGGGTGGCAATGGGTTCACCTTTGGGTCCTATCTTGGCCAACATTTTTGTTGGCTACCTAGAAAGTGAGCTATTTCTGAACTCTAAAACTCCTCTTATGTATCTTCGAAACTTAGATTACATTTTTTTCATGTTTGAAAATAAACAAGAAAGTTCACGTTTTCTAAATTACCTAAACAATCCATACAAAAACCTTAAGCTCACAATACAAGAAGAACACAACAATTCATTAAACTTTTTGGATGATTGTGTTCAACGATCAGTTGATGCGGAATTTTTAATTAAAACTCATAGAAAGTTAAATTCAGAGGCATTATACGTTCCGTGGGCATCTTTTGGTACAGTCAAGCTAAAATAAGGAGTTTAAACTGGTATGGTGAAGCGTTTCACTAGGCTTTATTCTCCTTGCTATCTTGAAGGCGAGTTGAAAACACTTCAAAATACTTTCCCTGGGTTATCCAGGTAACTTAATCTCTAAAGTTATAACAAGAGCAAAAAAATTCAACTGTTAAAAATGATTGGCCCTCATATTAAGGTTGAAAGTGTACTTAAAACTTCCGTACCTTGAAAATAGTTCTGAGAGATTTTCTACAAAAATTTTTGAGAAAGTAAGCCAGGTTTTCGGTTCTGTTCGTTTATGGACAATTCTGTGTACTAATCAACCTCAAAGTGGAATTCACAAATGTATTTTTCCCACCCAAAAGACAAGTACATCATCTACTGTGATAGTGACTACGTTTGAAACATCTCAAATGTTTAACGTAAGAATTAATCAGCATGTTCCAAAAAAAAATACTTCTCTGCGATTGGACAACATTTACTGCCCGATCATGAGCTTGCGAGAAATTAAAAAGAAGAGAACTTTTAAGTTTTAATGAGGGCGGAGAACTCTTTTCAGCTACATATTCGGAAGCCTTATGCATACAATCTTTAAGGCCCAGTTAATGTAAGCAGAAAAAGTTTGTATATCAAACGAGACATTTTAAATCAATATATTAAGTAATTTTAAAGTTATTGGTTCCTGAAATATTTTAAAAAGTGTACTTTTATTTTTATTGTTAGTATTTATCGCTGGTTTATTTTAGCTAAATTATAATCTACAAGTTATTTTTAGTACGGAACAGTTGTTTAGTATTAGTGTTTAGTTAATTTCTACACTTGATTATTACGTCATTTTATATTTGAAAATTTCAACGTTGTAACTTCATTATAATTTTAGAAATTAAAATGGGATGAAGGTAGTCTTCCTCTTTTAGTTTTAAAGACCGGACAGGATTGAATTTTAGGTAAACAAAAATAAAAAAATGGTTAGACCCATCAAATAAATCAGTGTCAGCCTTATACAAACGCTTTGAAGAGATCTTTCGTTTATTAAAAAAAAAAACATTTTCAATTCTTCTCAATTTTCTCAATTTTCAAATTCTAAAAAAGAATTGAAAATGTTTGTTTTTTAATAAACGAAAGATCTCTTCAAAGCGTTTGTATAAGACTGAGACTGATTTATTTGATGGTTCTTATTTTTGTTTATCTAAAATTCAAACTTGTCCAAATATTAGAATCTATTTGAATAAGAATTGAAAATGTTTGTTTTTAAATAAACGAAAGATCTCTTTAAAGCGTTTGTATAAGACTGAGACTGATTTATTTGATGGTTCTAACCATTTTTATTTTTGCATAATAATTTTATTTCAATTTCAATTCAGTTTAATTTAGTAAGATACAATTTTTGACAAGCCTGACTTGAAAGTACTCAGATAAAAAAAAAAAAATAAGTGTGTATTGTTATATTTTTGGAAAAAGTATGTACCGATAAAAAGTTGTCGAATAATTGTTGTTTTTATAAAATAAAATACTTTTTTTTATTATTTTGATTAAGCTTATCGTTAAATCGGTTTAATAAGTTCTAAATTTAAAAATTTTTAAAGTAAAAAGTTATGTAGTTCTACCTCTAAGATAAGTCAAAAATTCAAATTTTCACACGACAATAATATTCATTTTTTATCTTAAAAATGGTTTAATCTTTTGTTCATAAAATACAATATAAATAATTTACTCTAATTTTATAAAGATATTGTATTAAAAAGTCGCGGTCGAACGATTTGCATAGCTTTATTAAACTAATAAAACTGTTTTTGACAAAAACTTTATGCTTTTTAAGACTTGGAATATTCTTTATTGAATTCCGACTAAAAGATACTGTCACTTACTATGAACACCATATCTAAATAAATTCCAGAACTTGGTCTGAAGAGCCGTGAAACTGTAGCCTGATACGAAGACAAAGCAGCACCACTAACATCGAGCTCAAAAATGATTGTGGAAACTATAAACCTAAAAAAGTAGTTTTTAACAATCAAACTCTAAATAGTTTTGCAGTTTCAAATTAAAAAAATTTAGAAATTATATTTAGTTAGAATTTACAGATTAAAAAATAAATAAAAGACTGTACATTAATTAAGGATTTTGCATATAACTTAACTTTGCTTAAAAATATGGTTGTAACAATCAGACATGAATTAATAGGTGTATTTGCTGAAAATTGCTTATACTATTTTTACAAACAAAACAAAGTAATTGTAGCTTAATTAAGTTTTTTTTTGATTGAACATGTTTTTTTGAACTTAATGGTAATAAAAACTTGAAGTTTATATATTGATAACTTCAAATGTCACTAAAACTAGTTTTTTCAATTACATTAAATTATTTATCTTGTTTATTTTGAATAAATGTATACAGTGGGCCCACAACTGGAAACAGCAAAAAAAAGAATTTCTTTTTTAAAATTTGTGTGTATAAAGCTTTGCTCAGAATATAGCGCATTTAGTACTTCAAACTAAACAAAAAAATTTCACCTATAACAAATTATGCCAGTTGGCGCAAGGCGAACTGAAGGGTTTTTGATAAGTTTAAATTTTGATGTCTTTAAAAATTGTTAATAAAACGAATAAATACAAAAAAATTTAACATAAAATTGTTTAATTGCTTTGTCATAGTTGAAAAAGGCATTTCAAAGATTCGTTTAATATAATTATTCAAGATTTTTTTTGTAAAGTAAAAAAAATAAATAAATAAAATATGTATTTTTTGCATATTTTTTTATTGACACTCTAGTAAAATTTCTAAAATTAAGGTATTTTTCGCGCCCTGTTACAAAAAATATATATAATTTTATGAAACCGGTTTAAATTGCACGAAAACAAAATTGCACAAGGTATTTAAATTACACGAGGGGACTAAATTCTACGAGATAAAATTGTACGAGGGCACAAAATTGCATGAGGGAACTAAATTCCACGAAGACAACTCTGCACCAAGGGTCAATCTTGCACGAGTTACATTTTCCCACGAGAGTAAAAAATATAGAAAAAAAAAAAAAAAAAACATAAAAACATAAAATAATAATTTAATAAAAAAGAAAAAAAATACTGACCGAGGTAAGGGTTAGGGTAACAGTGATAGTAAAAAAATAAAAAGTATATAAAAAGATTAAGAAACAAAATTAAAAAAAAAAAGAAATACAGAAAACTTACCGACCGAGAGTAAGGGTTAGGAGTAACAGTGGTAGTAAAATAAAAACAAAAAAATAAAGTTGAAAATAAAAATTAAAAAGAAAAAAAAAACCTGTGCAAAAGTTTCTACATGAGAAATTGTCTACTCGTGCAAAAGTGTCGTCGTGCATTTTTGTACACTCGTGCAATTTTGTACGCACGTGGAAATTTAACAGCTACCCATAATTTTAATACCTCAGATGTAGTAGATTCAAAATAAAATTAACAAAAAAATTTAACAGTATGCGGTTTTTAATTAAGAAGTAAACATTCTAGAAAAAGTTAGTCGACGTATATTTTGAAAACACCCTGTAGAAATTATGTTATAAATTTATAAATAACTTAAGTAGAAAGAGTTCTCTTTTATTATTAAAACTTTGTATTTAGTATCTTTTAAACATATTCCAGCTGTAACATACGGTAATGAATTCAAAATGAGTTAAGTTTGCCTTACTTTTAAGTTAAAACAAAGACATTTATAATACATAAAATTCATATGGGTGTAAATTAAATAAAACCATTTTATAAGATCTATTTCTTAAAGTCAACAACTTTGTTCTATAAGAAATTTAATAGATACAACCTTAGACTATATTAGAATTAAGTATATGTAAAGTTTTCTTTCCCTTTTTCAAGTTACACACTGTGATGTAGTTATAAAATTGTTGTTGTATGAAATCAAAGACGTAGTTTGTAACAACATCAGTTTTAATACAGTACATCGTGTACATCAGTTTTAATACAAATTTAAAATACATCTAAAGGTTGTACAACATAAAAAATACTAGTAAGCTTTTGAAAATTTTTTTTTTCAAAAGTAGCAAACAAGAAGGCATTCTAACAACTTTTGAGTGTTAAAGGTTTTTTTAGTAAATTTTATCATAAAACAACTAAAAGTTAAGAGCTTTAAAAAAAACCAATTAACACTTAATATTATAACCCAACTATATGTTGTAATACTTATCAAAATTACAAGTATAACTAATTTCTTCACCATCATATACTTTTACAACAGAGTTTTATTAAAAGTAATTGAGCAGAAACACAAACCAGTAAGTAACAGGGTTCATGTGAGTCATTTCTAGAAAAACAACTCTTGATTTTCTATCTAACCATCTTTGATCATTTAACTCTGAAATAGTTTCTTGCCAGTTGTTTTCATTCATTTGTACGGAATATCCCGATTCATCATAAATTCCTTCTTCGCCAAAATATGGAAACCTAAGAAATATAACATTTTTAAACATAAAGTTTCACAACTATTGATGGAGCTCTATCAAATTTCTGCGTTTTAAACGATATATTTATATATAAGAACATATATATTTATATCGTAAAGCTTGTTAAAATATTTTAAAGCTATTAGTATTTAAAGTTTTTATTATAAATAATAAAACCAATACAAAGAAAACTTTTTAATTAAAACATCGAATAAAAATACATAAAATAGTTTCCGTGCTGATAAGTCCAGATTGATTCAGTAAACCGGCTATTAAGTATGTTTTTCCAATGTATACTGTAGTTTTCTTGGTCAGCTGACCAGTCGGTGCTTAGACATGAGCTATTTGGAACATTTATTAGACCAGCATAATGTGTTCCTTCTATTGGACATTTACCTAAAAAATTGTTATTAGACTAGCATACTGAGCTTCTTTAATTAGACATTTTCCCTAGAAAAATAAAACTAATTTTAAAACATTTAAGTGTACCTAAAAGTTTTAACACTTTAAACACAATATTTGGTGTAATAAATAAATGTATAAAGTGTACATTAGTCTAGATTTCAATCGAACTAATTTAAGTTTTATCTTGGTAGTTCTATTTATACAAAAAAAAATAAATAAAGACTTTCAAAAGTCATGATAAAAAATATAACCTATATTCTAGACAAATTGTAAACAAAAATTTTTTTGTCATCTCAGACTATTTATCATTAATAAAAAATATCAAATTAGGTGTATAAGGTACTTTTTAAAGTATTATTTAACTAAAGCAATATTACCAGTTTGGCCTCTTTGTTGTCTCAAGCGTATAGTTCCAACCAAGTAGTCATAAGTAGGACTACTTTCAAGGGGACTTGATTTGTTGTACAAAATAGTAGGTAACAAGGAGTTATTTAGCCACGGAATTATATCATCAACGCTGTTATGAAAATTAGTGATATTTTTGGAGTTTAGCAGTTTAAAAAAAATTGTATCAAAAAGTATAAAAAGTTCAAACAGGACAGACGAGTTTTTCGTATACACCTGTAGGACAATTTTAATATTTAGTTTTATCTGTAACAGTTAATATTTATTGATAATTTGTACATGAAAAACTTATTTTGAAATTATGAAATGTAGTTAACGTTTTTGTTTAGCTACTCATTGGTTAAAACTTATTTATAAGTACTTACGCCTAAAAAATGTTTAAGTTTTGATAATGATGATTTAGTATGCTTTTTTATTTGTTTGACCAAAAAAGTGATCATAATAGAACGCTTTTCTTAGAATTAAATGTAAAAAACTTTTACACTTCTGTTTATAATTATAAATAAAATATTATTGTTGAACTTTTATTTTATTAGAGGAATTTATAAAAATAGTAGTACAAACCTTATTCAAACTAAATGTAATAGTTAAAACAAAAAGTTACGTTTTTACAGAGTCTAGCGAATGATTCCTGCGAAAAATTATTGTTTTGATGGCATGGTGAGACCAGTAAGATGATGAGTTTCTATCCCAAAAAACAAAAGCCACTAAACTCCATAAAAGCATTGTATGGATAGAAAATTGGTACGTTAATTGTTGAAGTCGTCGCGCTTTTAAAGCTTCTTCTTTGCATTTTTCTAATGCAAAACCAGCTGGAGGTCTAATTCGACTTCGTTTGCTCTTTAATTATAGTGTTACATTTCTAAAATGGTACATACACCTTGAAAAATATTAACATGAACTAAAGCTCTAACTTGAATAACGTCTTCATGAATTTCACTAATTGGATCACTATGTTGTATAGCATCATCAGGGTGGGTTTTTTTTTCAAAACACGTCATTAAATATATAACAACAAACAAAACCTGTTAAAGTAAAATACTGTGTATAAATCTAAGTAACAATTTATTATTTGTTTTACTTTTTTAATTTGTTTTTGAATTAATTTGTATTTTAGTTAACTCTAATACAGTTATATTTGTTCAAACTACTTGAACTGTAAGTACACAAAAAATAAGGAAAACTCATGAATGATAAATTATTAAAAACTAATATCAATACATAAAATTATTTTTAATAAATTGCTTTGAAGATAATTACTTTTATTGGTTCAATTATAAAAAAGCTTTCCAAAAGTGAAACACTTAAAGAAACAATCCATCTTTTTGACGCAGTAGGTCCTAATTCATATCCTTTAAGCATAATTATAAACGAAGACAATGCAACTATACTGAGGGAAACAAAATATGCGATGTAAATAAAAACATGTGGTAAAAGAAACTCCTTACTTTCTTCATCTACGTCATCTATACAAAAAACTATTTAATTAGTAAAAAAACACTAATTTTGATTATTCAAATTCAAAATTTTTCACATAAAAATTGTATTTGAAATTTTTTAACGATTACTTGCATGTTATAGTAATTTTTGTCTAAAACATTACAATCTTATAGATGCTATAAAATTTACCTAGAGATTCATCTATTGACACAGTAGATTCAAACATTATACTTCTTGGAGAAATTGCTTCTTTTTTTCTAGTATTATCAGCATCATCTATATTAACAATTGACATTGGGTTAAGTATCTCTTCTTGGTCAAATATTGTGTTTTTCGTACGTCTCAACCCTCCTCTTTTTATTTAAAATAAAGTACACTAGGTTAAACTACAGAGTAACTTTGCTTAATACTTTTAGTTATACTTATAATGGTTTAACAAAACTTAACGTTGTCAAGGTTTTTATTCATAAGGGAAACTTAAAAACTTTAAAACAACTAATTGAAATACTAAACTAAATCCGGCTTGTGATTATCAAAATTACAAAAAATTAAAATTATCTTTATAAATTAATATTTTTTGTTAAACCGAGTACTTGTTGAATTATAAAAAAATTACTTAAAAGCAACATGAGGTTTTTCTATTTCTTCAACACTTTCAACCAAAGTTTCATTGGAGAGATCTAATTTGAGAAGCTCACTTTCTAAATCATGCTTATCAATGTTTCCTCCGTGCCTTCTTCTTAGATTACCTCCTAACCCCCCAGTGGGTAAGCTGAAAAAAAAAAGTTCTATTAAAACAAACCGAATGGACGAATTATAGTGGTATGTAGTAAAGTAGTTCAAACTTGAAAATACTTAAATAGAAAATGTACTTATAAAAATTTTCCTAGATATTACAAAATGGAAAAAAAAAACTTTTACAAAAAATAATACTTCTCAAATTATTCTTTGAAGTAATCGATAATCTTAAAATATTATTTCATTTTTATGGACTTTAAATAATTTTTAAAGAATACTTGTTTTACATGTTGAAACTAGTTTTACTCTCAGGTTTTGTAAAACTAAAATTAAGAACACTCATATATCTACTATGTTTTGTATGTTTTTAAAGAATTTAAATTCTGAAAGTGCTTAAATTTTAATAAGTGTAAAAACATTTTTCTACTGTAAATGTTGGTTTATATAAAACACGATGACAAAACCTCTAATGACATTATGTGATCACAAAACTTCGTATAAAAAAAACTATCTACAGACTTATTTTCTATTGTTGAAAACAAATGTGCTCCACTTGAATAGCCTGTATCTTTTGATCCAAAAGATAAACTCGATGATGAACTTTTTCTATAGTCATACAAGCTCTGTATAGTGAACATTTTTTTGATACTCTACAACTTTATAGAAACAAAATTTTCAAAATACTAAAAGCTGTTATTATAAAAGTATAACGAACTAAACATCTTGAAATTGTTATAAATAAAAAATACTTAAACTTACTTTTTCTGTTTTAACTTTCTCACTTTCTTTTATACTTTCGTCCTCATCCTGCATAAAAATGTTTATAAAAATCTTAATTATACCTTAAAAATATAAAAGTTATTTTTAAATAACCGACTTCGGATATAACAGTGAAAATTTCTCTGGCTACATTTTCTTCTTGAACTTGTGTATTTTCCGCAAACTCTTCCTCAACTTGTTCAATTTCATTAAAATCTATTATATTTCTCGGATCTTCATCGAGAACTTCAACTGTCTCAGCTGTTGGCATCCGTGACCTCCACGAACCTCCCACACTTAGCTAAACATATGAATAATATAAAATTCAAAAAAAATTTTTAACTATATTTCCAATTAACTATTAAATCGTTAAAAACTTTAACATCATTTACCTCAACCTTAGACCTTTTGAATAGAAGAACAATAAATATATTGATAGGAAAAACAAGTATGCTGACAATTGCTCCGACTGCAACGTCTTTCCATCTAAATACTCCAACATTATCATCTGTTTCATCATAATCTTGATACCAAAGCGAGCTATAAGTTGTTTATATCAATTAAGTAGAACATTACAACTATAAACTAAATCGTCAAAAGTCTAATATTTTATATAAATATACACCAAAAACTTTATAAAACTATTAAAAGTATTGGGTTAGCAGTTAAAAACTAAGTTATTTTCGTTAAACAATTTAGTTTATTAAAAACACCAAAATCCTTATTTGTTGTACATTTATTTTACTTATTAAGTTAATCTTAGATACAGTTATTACTAGTGTGTTATGAATGTAAAACACACTATGGAACTATAGTACTAATATTTAAGCTTCACTAACTTCGAATATTACAACTTACAGAAAAAAAGGCTTAACATCTATTTAGTGTAATGTTGAAAATTGTTTAAATATCTAAAGACATATTTTTGCTCAATTTAACAAACGACGATTTTAATATATGAGAAATACTTTCTACTGACCTGAGCGCCATAAACGAAAAGAGAAGTGTAAAACAACAAGTGAGGCGCTGAACTCTAGTAAACTTGCTTCTTTGTGGACGCTCGATGAGTGACCACCATAAATGTGTGTCTTCCCAACCATGCTGTATATTTGAACCAAACATCCGAGAAAAATTTTGTAAATCTTCTTCACCTGGTTAAAAAAGTTTCAATAACTAGGTTTGATAACCTCTGTTACGGTAAACTGACTTGAGTTACTAAAAAAAGTTAAACACAGTGAGCACAAAATATGTATTTTAAAAACACTAACTCTTTACTAATCATCTATAATTTACTTGCCTCTGCAACTTTTGCAAACAGCTATAAAAGTTCAGAATCTAAAAATAAGATAAGCAGACAGAGTATAAAAAAGGCTGAATTTACAAATCACATAATTCATTTTGAAAAATTTATTAGAATTTTAAAATGTTTGTTTTGTTTTTGTAGCAAAACATCTGCAAAATTATACTTTATATCGTAGATTTCTTAAAGTGACTGACAGCCACGAATCAAAACTATGTCTAATGGTTTACTAATAGTAAGTTTAATACAACCGACCTACTTTAAGAACTGTGAATGAGCACAAAAGAGTTATTGCAATCTTTTTAAAATACTTACTGGCTTTAAAAACAACGGTACTCAAACAAGTTTCCTCATCATCGTCGTCTGGGTAAACTTGCAGCCACGTGTCAACCAAAAAGTACCACTTCGTCCCTTTTCCGTCTTGAATCATCACTCTGCTTACGTTCCAACCTGGGTCCACTCCTGTGTTATCATGCCAAATTTTAATCTTAGTCAGCTCGCCTAGGTCTGTTTCAGAGGCGACATAAAAGGAATCAACGCTACCACGCTGAAACGCCCCCTTGCGGAAAATATGCGTGGAGCTCGTACGACCTTCCATGCCGTAAATTCGAATCCCAATATTTGCTGTCGTTCCTAATAAAACAAAAGGTAATTTTATAAAGTGTTGTGTATAATACTTTTAATACAGTTAATACAGTTTAATAGGTTTATAAAAACTAAAAATCTGAAGTAATAAACTTAAAAAACATGTCATGTTTTTTACTCTTATTAGGTTCTATTGGTCTTTCTTAATGGCCGTTGTAAAATATTTGAAACTTTTTAAATGAACTGTTAAAAATTAAATAAAACATTACTTACCACTTCCAATACTTGAAGATGTTTTGACAGTGACTTCATACTTAAACGAGCCATTTCGACCACAAAGAGGAATCATCGTTGCTTTTTTTATATCTCTTCTATCAAAGCGATAACAAAGAATTACAAGAAAGAAGTATAAACCGAACGTTGACACTACTAGTATAAGAGCGACTGGATTTTTACTAACGTCTAAATTCTGTTTATTATTTTATAGTTATATATACACTACTTATAATACTTGTATTTATATTAGTTCAAATAAATTTCTAGAAAACGTGAACGTGTTTGCAATTTAGTCAATAGTTCTATATCTGTGCACATTTAAAACTCAAAGTAAAAAATTACAACTAGAGCACTCACTTGATACTTTTAAAGGGGAAATTACAAGTCTAATCAGTCAGAAGTTTATTATAATACAATATTTCGTTCTATTGGGATTGTCAGTTAAAATACTTGTAATTTGAATAAAATCCTAACACTATATAAAGTTAAATAAATTGCAATACTTGTTTTTATAAAGTTTTACAAATGTGTTCTATTAAAATACTAAAACATAATAGTTATTTCTTAACTTCTAAACTACTAAAAAACATTGTTGCTGTTTTTGTAAATCTTGTTTAGAGTAAACCTTGCAAAAAATTTAATTCAAAATACTGTCATTCATTAGTAAAGTATTTCGTTCGTTTCAAAATTTTTAATATACTATAAATAAATAAAAACAACAACAATAAACTTAATAACACTACTTACAGTTATTTCGTCAAAGTTTGCAAGACTTGGAGGACTAATAACAAAAGAACCAAATGAAGTTAAATGGCTGGAGTAACAAACAGTCACTGATGGAGTTGTTTCTGCTGATGTTTGCAATCCTTCGTTACTCCATTCTTCTGACTTTTATGTTTAAAATTGAAATTAATAAGATCATAAATGATACAAATGACAAAAGTATTTTGTTCTAAGTCTAATAACTTGTTGACCCAGAGTTTAAGCTATTGCTATGTATTACTAAAAAAAAGAATTGTTATAAATTTTGCTTACATTTGACTGCCTGTCTATTTAAAATAAAATTAAGTGAATTGACTAAAAATATATATTTAGACTTGCAAGTAAGTTAAAAAAAAACTATTATTATTTTAGTAAGTTTATTAAGCTGATATAAAACATTTAATTAACTATTGTAGTAATAAGTTTACAGCGAATAATATTCAAATTTATAAAAAGTTTGATATAATTTTAATTGATTAACATACATAAAAATCTTTCTAAATCAATCTATCATAAACAAACAGCAATATACACTTAATCAATAATGAAAAAAGTTAATAACACACTCCATGTAAACTTTTGTAAACTAATTTTTCTTAACATTTAGATTATAAATAGATTTAAAACAAAAAAAGCAGTTTTGTAAGCATAATATTCGTTAAAAAAACTATTTTAGGTCACTACAATAAAAATTTTATAAACTGGAAAATAACGTCAAAAAAACAATAACGTCAAAAAAAAAGAGCAGAAGCCTGGACTTTCGTATGCCGTGAGACTTGCTCAAGTTTAACAAAAGGATTGATCATGCGAATTCGATCATCAGACCGGTCTCAGTCTACCGAAGGCTTGTGGTCTGATGATCGAATTGGTATGATCAACCCATTTATTTTTAAAGATAATAAATTCTTTTAAAAAGTTTTAAAAAATTCAATAAAGATAAATGTAGTTTTAAAATATGTAATTTTTTAAAGGATATACGAAAACAAAACATAATTCTAAAATTTATTTTTGTGATAGCAACAAAGACTTTAAAAATAGTAATTAAAGTAAGTAAAATGTCTGTACTCTAAGGTAATACGTAATGTAAACACAATACCTTAATAGAAAAAAAAATGGTGCACTTTTTAACTTATATTTAAATTTTCTAAATGTTTTGATAAAAAAAAAAAAGTTCAAACAAAGTTAGTTTTTAAAAACCTATACAATCTGTATAAGACTTTATTTTATGCATAAAATTAAAAGAAAAAACTAACCCGAGTATCAAAAAACTGACAAGAGCTGTAGTAAACTCCGACTTTAATGACCACATCACAACTTTGATATCGGCTAGTAACATTTAGACGACTCGAGTGTACAGAATACCCTTCTCTTTAAAAAACACAATTAAATTAAATTCATTATTTTTTATCGTTAGTATATTACCAAATTGAAATGCTTAGCTGACTTACGTGGGCTCTAAATAAAAAGTATATTCCTGATGGTTTGAAAACTCATCTACAGTTGCTTCAGTAAGCCGAAGTGTTCGATTATGGTTATTCTCATCAGGTATTTCATTGAATTTCAAATAAACATCTGCATATAAAACATTCAAGTATTTTTTAATAAATTGTTTTTAATAAATTAACCTACAAAACCATTTTTAATTTATGTTCAATAATTTTAATTCTAAAAGTTTCACATAAGCAAGTTAATATAAATACATTTCGTCAGAATAAAGTCACAGTATTTAAGGGCATAAGGGGATCCAACATTTTTTTTTTACTAAAAATAACATTGGATCTTATATGAAAGCTTGAAATACAAACTTCAAGCAAGTTTTTATAGAATAACAAAATATTATTTAACTTTTTAGATATTTTAGTTTTTATAAAAAGTTTCCAATACAAACGTATGGACCGCAAATTTTTTGGGATCAATTTTCTCGGAAGTTTTAAAAATCAATAAAAATCTATCTTCTCCTTCATTTTTTGAGCTAGAGACCTCAAACTTTCAGCAAACGTTTGTTCTAATGTTTGAACGACTTTGAGTGTTACGATTTATAAAAAAAAAAGATAAAAAAACAAAAAAACAGGTGTTTTTTTTTTTATCAAAATATTCCTGCCGTCAATCTTTTTAAAATTTAATAATAGACTTTCTGTGAAATTTTGAAGGAGATTATTTAAAAAATGAAGGAGGAAATAGATTTTTAGTGAAATTTTTTTTTTTTTTCGTTTTTAGTTTGCGCCTTCCATTAGGAACCTATTGAGGTCACCGACTTTGATCGCTCATATCTCAAAAATTACTTTGATTTTTTTTAAGAGATTGAAAATGTCTGATGGCTCAGATAAAACTCTATGAAATAAGATCAACTTGTAAAAATCAAGGTGGACCCCCTTATGCCTTTACTTTAAGACAGTGTTGTGCAACTAATTTGTAGTCTTTGAAAAAGTATAAAACTATTTTAAACATTCAAAACTTTTATTTAATCATTTGATAACAGAGATCCTAGCGAAGCAAGTTCACTGGAATATATAACAACATATTTTCACAGTACTCTTTCGTTATAAAACTAACATATATTTCTGTGTGTTTACACACTTCAACGAAGCTATGCAAAACCAATAGATACTTTTGTATTTTTATAGATAAAACTAAGTTTTGTCTTTTCCAAACTCTCCAAGTCCCCAGTCGATAAAAAAGTAAAAAATATAAATGCATCTTATTTAAATAGGACCTAGATATTTATTTATTAACTGATTTGCAAAGTTTCAAACAAAACTAAAGAATATTTTTGATTTTATCATCGTAAACATTTAACTTCATTATTTGTTCACACTCAGTAAGTTAAGAGTAAAAAATATATTTAAGATATTTCATAAAACAAAATATCTTTATAAATTTTGCAAGCAAGTTAGTTAACAAAAAATCTAGATTCCATTTTATTTATTTGCAATAATTCAGGTTAGTTTTTTATTTATACAAAAAAATTGATATAAAATACTACCGAGGTTTGTAATCCTTCCCAGTTTTTATTTTGTACTAACTATACTATTTTGAAGTTTTTGTATATACAACTCAAAATAAAGACTAAATTATCAGTTAGCTTTTTATTTTAAAGTTTTCTTTATATTTCAAAACTGCTTTTTTATCTATACTGGATATCTAAACAGTAAGATTTGATAATTATGAATGAGGTTGTGTAGACTGTCAAAATAAAGCATTACACGAAAAAATTCTAAATTGCACACAAGGTTTCTGACAGTGACGTATTTGAAGCAGGTGTACCGACTTGCGCAGATTTTATAAGGTGTAGTTCAACACGTTTTGGAGCCCAGCTTTTAAAATACCATTCGTATATCAAGTAAACGAAATTTGATATGATTAAAAAGTTATATCAAAATAATTTTAAAGAATTATTTATAACAAATATAAAAGTAGTCGATAACAAGATAGTTTTTATCAAAGTTTTTGCTGTACAGTTTTGAACTGATATATTTTCTAGCTGTTTTAGAAATTTATCATTATGTATTTAAGATTAAAAAAACCAATGTAAGGAGATAAGTCCGTGCAATCTGGTTTTAGCTTTTCATAAACAACCATGATATGAGCTGATGCTTTTGAATCAGTATTTTCATTGCTGATTGTTACAGATTTCCACTCTCCTGCCTTTAATTCTTGTGAAGTGAATTCTACACCTTCCTAAATATTAACAATAGTTTAAATATTTTTAGCTTATTAATTATTTCTAATTTAAATCGTTTAAAAAGCATAAACAACTAACTCTAGGTGTGTATGTTGTATAATCAGTCACTGAAGACAAGTTTTGCTTGTAGTCACTAGTTATAAACTGTCTATCACCAGGAGCCATGACTAATTTAATCATATTATTCTCAGAGTCTGGTGTAGCAAGATTACTGATAACAAGTGGGTCCAACGATGGTCTTTTAAACTGAAGAGATGGAACTCTTGTGGAAATATTTGCCACTCCGTTAGCATTTGTGATATTTGTGTTTAAATACCCGTACGTAAATGGGTTCTGTTATTTAATAACAGTTACATTTTATAAAATAAAAACTAGATAGTTTTTTTGTTTCAAAATCAAAATGAAACTAAGTTACTTTTATCATTAATATACTTACTTTACTAGTTACATCTAGATTCTAGAAATTTACAAGAATATTTATTGTATAATTCAAGAATTATTTGTTAAAATCTAAATGCCATTTGCAACTAACGGTAATATATATTTATCAAAAGTTGCAAATAAAGTTTAAACACTAGAAAAAATCTTATTACAATAGTAGCCATAAAAAGAACTATTTCAAATGCTTTAAAACACTTTAAATGTTTTTAAGAGCTAAGTTTTAAATTAAATCACTTATAGCTTAATTTTAAGTAATAAAAATGGTTTATGACTTAAAAATACAGTTTTTATAATTGCAATTAGTTTTGTAATATATAGCTTTTACTTTTACACTAACAGTTTAGATAAAGTTAGCCTATACAAAACCAAATCTTGAATGTAAAACAAGAAAACAAACCTGCTGCGAAACGATAAAAAGATAAAATATTTCTTCGTTTAAGCCTATAGCATCAAATACATTATTGGGTAACAAAATATAGCATCCGTCATTTATAAGGGTGCTGTGAAAATAAGTAAATTTAGTTTATAATGCCTTATTATCATTAATATATGAATTATTTGTAAGTCGATCAACAAAAAATGTAGTAATGCAAAAATAAAACATATATAGCAACTAAAAGTAAAGTAAAATATCAAGCTAATTATTATGTTTAGACGTTTATAGAAATTGTTTGAATAAGAAAAATAAAGTAACACAAATTGCGTTAAATAGAATTAAAAACTCATGAATTAGCACACTTTAGCAAAAAAAGTATACGGTAGTTTTTTTCTTTATTCAAGTGTTTAATGTTGTCTTGTTTTTGCAAATATGATATGATTAAAATTAGAACGGAATAGAAACATTGTTCAGGACCACCAATGAAAAAGAAATTGACATGAGTTTTAGTAATGGTACAATGAACTTTCCAAACTTTTAAATCTAACACAGTAGGAAAATTGTGTAGGAGTCAAACATGCACGAAGGGACACTTTTGCACGAAGACACTTCTACACGAAATCGCTTTTGCACGAGGGGTTACTTTTGCATGAAGACACTTTTACACGGGTTGATTTTTATTTTAATTTAATATTTTTTTATTAATTTTAATTAGTTTATTTATTCTTACTTCTTATTAATTTAGTTTTTAAATTTTTACTATCACTGTTACCCTTAATCCTTGGGAAGCTGTCTAAATTGCACGAGCATACAAAATTGCACGAATATACTTTCGTACAAAGGGTCAATTTTGCACGAAGACACTTATGCACGAGCAGAAAATTTTACACTGATTAATTTTTTTTACTTAACTTATTATAATTATTCTTTTTAGCTCAGTTTGTTTTTATTATTACTCTTACCCTCGGTCGGTAAGTATTTTTTTTACTATCACCGTTACCTCTAACCCTTACCCTCGGTTCGTACCTTTTTTTTTGGTTTTTTAATTAACTAAAAAAAAATTTATTTATTACAATTTTTGTTAGTTTTTTATTATTTTTGCTATCACTGTTACCCCTAACTCTTACCCTCGATCAGTAAGTTTTTTCTTTTTTTATTAAATTATTTTTTTTTTCTGTCTATTTTTTTTTTCTGTATTTTTTTTACTCTCGTGCAAAAATATAGCTCGTGCATAATTGACCCTTAGTGCAAAATCGTCTTCGTTAAATTGTGTTCACTCGTGCATTTTTGTGCCCTCGTGCAAATTTGGCTTCGTGCAATTTTGTGCACTAGTGCAGTTTATTCCCCTCGTGCAGTTTTGTCTTCGTGCAATTTAGACCTGTTTCTAATCTTTACTCTCGACCAGTAACTCATTTTTATTTTCTATTTTTCTATTTTTTTTATAATGTTTTTTATTATTATTTTTTTACTCTCGTGCAAAAATGACTTTTTCCAGGTTTTTTTAGTGATTTTTGTAAAAATTCCAGATTTTTTCAGGTTATTTTTAAAAAAATTCTCAAATTCCAGGTATCTTAAGCTTAAGTTGTCAAATTCAAGGTTTTTCAAGAATTCTAAGTTTTGTGGCAACTCTGATACTCAATTATTTTATAGATTCAACAAACAGTCGTACGGACATAGAACTACTTAGAAAGACAATGAATTCATGTTTTACAAGCAACCATAAATAAAACAAACAATACCTACTTTTTATCGAAAATAATATAATTTTAAGACCAGTTTAGTTTATAGTTCTTTTATTAAGCTAGCTTTTATTTTATATTTGTTTCGGAAAGATTTTGTTTTTTATTTCAATTAAGTACGGAAAAACAGTTATCTTTTACTAACTTCATTCAAGTTTTTTTTTACAAAATAATTGTACATTTTTGGAATTATTATTTCATAATAGTATTTTTTTTCCTAATTTTAGTCTTACTGCAAAATACCTTTTAGATTCATAAACTTTATTTTTAAAATTATTTAAAGTTACTGGAAACAAGAGTAAATTTCAAAAGTACTCTAAAATTTTAATGTGCAAATATACATTTTATTTTTTTAAAACTTTTTTTAAAGTACTTAATATTAAAACTGAGAAATTTTTTTTTAATTACAAAAATCTGAGAAACAATTGTAGACCAACATAGATAATTAGCATAAACCTAAGAAAACAATATATAATAAAAATGAATATATGTAATATGTTTTTACTTATTGGTAAAAAAACGAAATAAAAACTAAATTAACTAACATTTAGTAAAATTAAAAAACAGTTTAGTCCGTTTTTAAACTTAAGTTTTTTACTTAATCCAAAACTTGTTTACTTTATATACGTTTTTTCAACGACAACTAAGAAGTAACAAAGTATATTTGTACTTATCAAAGTAACCATAACTTATTTCATCGTGTAGTAGCTTAGCTTTTGTATGTCTGGTTTTTACAGTTTAATTAAACATATATATTCATACGTGCATATATCTTTAAAAACAAATGCAAAAACAAGTGCTATTATATATAAGTTTAATAAATAAACTTAATATTGTCTTTCCTATATCTTCTTTCAGCTAAAAAGGTTCTAATTCAGCTGGAACTATCTTTTTTAGTTGGACTTGTGTATAGGCTACTATTTTTCTGGCTTACTAGCAGCTTCATGTGCAGATTTAGTGTTACAAAATTAAGTTTGTGTTGATTTCGTTTAGAATTTTAACCCATAAAGTAGATTAAAATCTAATGTATTTTTTCAACATCTTAGTTTAATGGAATTTGAGATCTTAAAGGAACCTTGGTGAGATCAGTATAACATCATTTTCAAATTTTTAAAATACTAAAAAAAAGGAGTTTTTGTAAGTATAGTCACTTGTATATTACTATATAGGAAATCGTGATCATTAGCATATACCTATTCATATTAGATGTAGTAGTTCTTTTTCCATATGAAGAAAATAAGGTAGTATTAATGTATGTCGCTTCTTCCCCTTCTACTTTGCTAAGTAATACATTATTGCTTAGCTGTACCACTGAAGTCATTAAAACTGACATAAGCTCTTTTCTATGCTCTTCGCTATATAGCGCAGTATCATTTGATTCATCTATTAAAAATTATTAGTAAATTTTTTTATTTAAAAACCTAACAAGATAATGCCTAAATAAGATTTATATATGCTGCATTTTTAAATGAAAAACCATAACACTTGTCTTTAAAATACTAGCCTAATCGATCAATAAACGCTTCTCCAGTAGTGTAATAGTGATAGTTAACAGAATCTATCATGTAGCTAACGGAATCCATAAGGTCACTAATTACTTCGAGATATCGTGTTTCGCTCGTTTCAATGTTGTACGTCTGAATTTGAACTGAAATTTCTTGTAATTTATTGACACCGGTTGCCTGCAACTCCTTATCTTGCAGCTCAGACGGTACGCTCTATGTTTTAAAATTATTTTGATATATTTTTTTAAACATTTATTTAAATAAGTAACTTAATAAGAAACATCTAAAAATTGCACTTTGGTTTATTAACTGTAAAAATAAATATAACCAGACAAAGTAACGTACTATATTAAGAAATGAACTAAACTTGAGTATTATGTAGAAAACTACATTCTAGGCAAACTTAATACCTACTTGTTAAATTAAATTACTGCTTTAGATAATGGTAGCCGCAATTTAATTCAAAGCTTTTCCTGCTAAAAATTATAAGCTGAATAACAGAAAATGACTCTGAGATAAAGTTTAAAAAAATTAATGATTGAATATTCGAATTTTTAAATTAAAAAACAAATCCTAAATTAAAATTTAAAAATAAAAATATATTGGAACACAAATGACCATTAATTATACAATAGGATATACAAGACACACATTTTCAATAAAACTAGATATATTTTGAGCAATTCTCATCAGCAGAGTACAAAGCTAACAAGTAATAAGATTTTACAAACTTATATAGTAACCAAGTAATCATAAAGTAATCAAGAGATTAATAAAAGACAAAAGCAATTAGTAACAGTAAAAATGATTTAAGTTTACTTACGTTATAATTCAGGGGTTCCCAACCAGGGGTGCGAGATAGCTTTTAATTTTTGTATGATAAATAAGGAGATTTTCACTCTCTGATAAAGTTTAAAAAGTAAATTTTGTTATAAAAAGAAGTTAGTGTTAATTTTCTGAATAAATTAATTTTATTAATACGTCATAGAGCAAGAGCGCTTTTCTAGAAGTAAATTCATTTTACTAATTTCATTTATTAGCTGTTAGTTTAGAATTAACATTTCAATAAAGCTTTCTTAGAGTTTTACACCTGTGAATTTTAATCATCTGTTCTTTAAATGTTTTATTTTCTTAACTGGACATTAATTGTTTAAAACAGTTTATGAGCTAGCATCTATTTTAATTGAAATACTTATATAAAAACTAGTATCTTCAGCAGGCTTTTTATTAGCTGTTAAGAACAGGTTCTGTTAAGTCTATTACATTTATAATGTAATCTTTTTTTAAGCTTAGTTGTGCAGAAAGTGGTGCTTAAAGATTTAACATCAGCCAATTGTAAAGTTCACAGCAACTCCTGTATGTTATAACATTTAAGAAAACTTGTTTTTAGCTTCAGTGAAACCAATTTTTATAGATCAGCAAAAGTATTCAATGCATCAACTTTATTTCTATTCATTCCTTTTTTGAACTTAAACTGTTTTTCAATCTACATTTTTCTATTTATGTTGTAAGCATACAAAATTTTCTTGTATTTGCTTTTATACATATCTTTGTACAATTTAAGACTAAATATTTTTTAACTTTTTAAAATTTTATCTCAAATCTTTATTATTTTGAAACCTCCTAGCTGCTAATAGTTTTGAAAATAAAACATTACATAAGCTTAACTTAGAATAGCTAATTTTTATTTTTTAAGTACATATATTCATAACAAAATGTATAATGAGTTTAGTTTTAAGTTTAAGCCTAATATTTATTACTTTTCTAGTGTCTTTTCCTCACTTCTAATATTTTTTTAAATCTTGGAAATCGTTTATCATTGCAGTAGGAAGAGTGAGTTCTGATGTTTTCTACCTTATAAAAAATAGATAAAACTTGCTTGAATATAGTTTGTTATGTTTTTAAATTTCCAAGTATCTTATTTTTGTTAATATAGTACACTATCATAAAAATTAAAATACAAATTATTAATTAATGAAATCAATGATTTATAATCAAATTATTAATAAATAATTATAGCATGTAATGTTAGGGGTGCGAGATCAAATTAAGAGACTTTAGGGGTGTGGGGAATCAAAAAGGTTGGGAACCACTGTTATAATTGATCTACAGTAAAACTAAACTCTAAAAAAATTAAACTTAGTTTTAATTCCTTAATTTATTCACAACAAGACGGGATAGCCATGGGATCCCCCTTGGGACCAACATTGGCTAATATATTTATGGGTTATATTGAATTAAAAGTTGTAAACTTTCATAAATAATTATTTGTACCTAAGGTATGTTGATGATTGTTTTGTGTTAGTTTGAAACGAGAAACTTAGGAGTGAATTTGTAACGGAACGTTATTTAATTATATTATTATATTTTTCAATTGGAAACACTCTGTTGTTGGGCAAGCTATAAACAACAACAAATGAGATGTTTACAAGTTATACTATAAGAAATTTGAAATTGGTTGCTATAACAACTGTCATCACTCTGAGCAATCACTACTGTGAGCTGAGTCATTGTCAGAGACAGGAGTCTGAGTTCTGAGGAAAGAATTGGAGTGGAGTTGATTGTCGTCCAGTTGATTCACCTTTTCCTGTGTGCTAGTTAAAATTTTATAACACTATTTATAAAATTTTATTGACTTTTTTAAAACCAAGTTACTTAAATTGACATTAGACAAATATAAGTGTTTTCTTGATTTTTTGATAATATTGTTTTAGAATTTTATAACAGTTTATAAAATTCTACTGATTTTTTCAAACCTGAGTTTTTTATTGTAACTTTTGTCTAATTTTAGCTACTTTATTCATTTTAGGTTAGTTTGCAAATTGGTTTACTTTTGAGTTTTTAGCATATAAATTTGTCCCAACTGCTTTTTATTTTATATTATTAAATAGTTTTTGTTAAAGTAAATTTAATTTATGTCACGAGTCAGTTCAAATCCAGAGTGTCTTCCAGACACTATGATTCAAACTCGGGCTAAGAGTGCTCGCATTCAGAGCCAAAGACCTCTTAGCCATGAGTCAACCATTAAACCCCCTACCCTTCTAAACAAACCCTTATAAGTTTTTAAGTTTTCAATATTTTGAATAATGTTCATAATTCTATCAGTTTAACAATGGAAAAAGAAAACAATAACGAACTTGCATTTTTAGACATACAAGTTGAACGAGTAGAAAATAGATTTTTAACTTCGGTGTACGGAAAGAAAAATTTTACAGGTTGTTATTTGAATTTTTAATCAAACTGTGGTTTAAATAGAAAATTAAATCTAATGACAACTTTTTCTCATCGTGCAACTAAGTTAGATCAGACAGATAAGTTACTACTAAACAAAAACGGTTACCCACAAGAGTTAGTATAAAACAATTCATTTACATTTGAAAAAGGCAATAGGACCGAAGATCTTGTAGTTACTTTAAAAATTCCATTCATTAACAAAAACTCAGAAATGTTAGAAAAGAAGACTAGACAATTAATAAGAAATACTTATTATGCAGCAAACCCTAGAATTGTTTTCACCTCTAAACATTATTAACACCAAGTGGTAAGGATCCAATATCAAACTTAAATAAAAGTATGGCAATTTACCAATACAGCTGCTGTTGTAAAGCAAGCTATATTGGATGCACAACAAGGCAACTAAGGAAAAGGATAAAAAGCATGCACCAAAAAATGTAGAGAATTTTTGCTTTTCAGATAAGAAAGATGATATACCGGTCAAGGTTTTAAATACATTTAAAAGCTCATCTATTGCAGAACATTAGGTTAACAATTCAATTTGTGAAAAAAGTTATAACATAATAGATTTAAAATTATTAAAACCTGTAGTAATGTTTCCGATTTGATTAAATTAGAGGCCATTTGTATTTTGTTAAGGAAAGCTGTTTTATGCAAGCAAACATATTTTGACTATACTGTTTCTTTTTTTTCGTAATACTTTATAAGTTTTGTTTTCATTTTATTTATGTTTAGTTTTACTGTAGATCAATTATAACGTAAGTAAACTTAAAAGACTTTAACTGTTACTAATTGCTTTTGTCTTTTATTAATCTCTTGATTACTTTATGATTACTTGGTTACTATTATATGTTTTGGTTTTAAGAAAACAAATAGAGATCTCTATTTGAATAAGATTTATTTAAGCACTGAAGAGGTCTTTGACCGAAACTTAGTTTGTAAAATAAATTTTTGAAAGAATAAATATACTTGGTTACTATATAAGTTTGTAAAATCTTATTACTTGTTAGCTTTGTACTCTACTAATGAGAACTGCTCGAAATATATCTAGTTTTATTGAAATTGTGTGTCTTGTATATCTTATTGTATAATTAAATAAATATATGTCAGTTATTCATAAAAATATAAAACTAACCTAAAAGTTTTTGTTGAATAATTAAAAAAATTAACTTAAACTCTAATTAATTTACTCATAAAAATTGTAATATTAAATGCGAACGAACTAATAACTTACCAGACATTGTTTGAATACTGCACTGACTTGCCTAATTTCATCAAAAGTATTAGTGTCAAGTGATGTTACCGCTTGTGTTATATTCTTTCTTATTTCTTCCCTACTAGTTGTTTGAGTATTCGAAGAAGTTTCCAAGTTCTGAAAAGAATTAAACAATACTTAATAGCTTTATAAAACAATTGTAGAAATATGTACATACATAATCGTTTAGTTAGCTAACTACTATATTAAACATTTATAACCAGTAATTATTCACTTCATTTAATTATTTTCTTATTTATTTATTTACTTCATCAACAAAGTTGAGATGCCTCGCGCCATCAGTATTTATTATTAAACATTTATATTAATTTAAACAAACTTTAATTTCATTACGACTAATAGTAAACAAACCTGATTAAGAACAGTTACAAGTCCTGTTATGTAGTCAGCTACAATCTGTGGGTCACTTGTTTTTTCCAACTCAAAAAGCTCAATTCTCGTTTTATTTTCAAGCCATTCAATCGCATTCACATTACCTTCTGTTTTAAGGCGAACATCAATTGATCTAAAAATATTTTTATTATTTTATGAAATATTTATACTAACTTGTATGAATTCATTTTTTTAATTAATAGTCTGTTACTCAATTTATACAGTTAAAATAAAGCCGAAGCTTTAGTAAACTGTTTTACGTAACACAATTTTAGATACTTTTTAATAAGGTTTTTCTTAACAGTTAATTTGAAAACAAAAACACTTAATTGTAATAAATAGTTCATATTACGTTTAGTTGATAGTTTAATTGATTACTAGTGACTTCCCGGATACAAAAATTAGTATCCGAAAGGATTCAGCTAATCTAAAACTATGTTGAACTGAACTTTAAACTTTTTTTTTTAATTGAAAAAAAAAAGCTATTTTATTTAGTTCAGTGCTTACCACTTATACGGACGCTCACATATCCTGACAGTTTCAGAAAAACTCAAAAAAAAAAAAATATTAACTACAAATATTTAATCTTTCATGCTGTATAAAAATTTGAAGTGTATTTATAAATACTGCAATCCAGTTCATTATTTTGACGAAATAATACTATTAAAGCTTACACTCAAACTTTGTAAAAACTAAAGATAGGTCTACATAGTTTTCATTTTAATTAATTTGTTTTTGTTTTTAAATATAAATTTAATTTAAAAAAAGTTCTTTTTCTAATTAAAAGTTAGGGCCGATGGAATAATAAATGTTGAATTTTACTTGGTTGACCCTCAAAAAACGTATATCGTTGCAGAAGGCTAGCAAGTCTGATGTTTATCCACCTTAGAAAAAGCAACTAAATAAATTAACCTAAAATTTAGCTTTAACACTTATAATTTTGCTTTCTTTTACTCATAATTACTGTTTGTTTTTACTGTAACGCTTTTGTTATTTATAATGCATTGCATTGTATACAGTTGTTTTATTGTTGTATAAAAAAAAATTTGTACTTATCCGGACACTTTTAAAGAAAACTCTTGCCCAACATGTCCGGATAAGTGAATAAGCACTGTACTTACCTAAGATACATTACCTTATTAGAGAAATAATAAAATGTCCACGATAAAAAAGATAATTAGACTAAAAATCTACATAAACAAGTTTGAAGTTAGGCAATGCCGTCCAATAAACAGCCTTAGACTTTATCAGCCACAAACATAAATAATAAATATTTTTTTAAAGTCACACATCAGGGGAAAAAGAGAAAGCCAGCCGTTGATTGCACTGCAGATCCTACAAACTTAAAACCCAAAGATAACCAAACGCCCATAGGGTTAGCATCATTAAAAGTTTAAAAAATATAAATATTGTGGATTTATTTATGCTAGATGGTTTACTTGTGTCTTTCTAGAGATTTTTTGTTATAAATTGTATTAAAAATTTTTTTCAGGGTATACGTTATGTTTCTATAAAAAAGTTAGTATTACTCTTTTTAAATTATTAAATCCGGACCTTAATGGAACGAAATCAATCTTAAATCAACATCTGGCCGCATCTAGACTTTTTTTTAATTAGGAGCCAGCCGGATCTGGATCTTGACAAAAAAAGCCGCATCCAGTTGGATCCTTATCCTAGATCCGGTAGATCTTTATTGGTTACATAAAGTGCATAAAAGAATTTTTATAGTAAACTGTGTGTAATACATACTTTTTAGTCTACAAGTTATTTATAAATTTAAAATTACAAATATAGCATTTTTGTCAAATTAGATTTAGAAGAGTACTTAAATTAATTAAATTCTAAACGCAAAAACTAAAAAAAAACCAAAGCTATGTTTTTACTTTTTTCAATTATAAATGGTAAATTTTTGTTTTTGAAATAAAATTTTAAGGACGATTTTTGAGATTTACAGTTTTTGAAAAATAAAATGAAAAATGTTCAGATATGTTTCTATTTATACTAAACGTTGCAAAAAAAAAACATTTTCTAAACTATTTTGTTCGTGGTATTTTTAAATAGAAATTTGAAATCAAATACTATCTTGCATATTTTAAATCAAGGAAGCAGTATTAATAATATATATTTTCTGACAAACACTTTTCAACCTTTTTTTTGTAACAAAATCTAAAGTTAAAAAATTCAAAGTAATTAGTTCTTGAATATAGTTACGTTATGATCAGTTATATTTTAAACTGAGTTTAGTTAATACCATTTATATTAATTGTATTTTAAGCTGGACGTACCTAAAATTAACATTAAAACATAATTAATTGTGACACAACCACCATTCCCTTGATGTTTGTTTTTAACTACTGGTTAATAAATTTAAGTATGACCATGTTAAACAACTTATTACTCTAAAAAATTATACCATTTTTTTTACATTAATAACAGAAAACTATCTATATTCTTTTTTCTTGTTTTACTGCTTTTTTGAATTTAAATATGTAAAACAGTATTTTTCTCAAATTAAAAAAAAAGCCATTTCTATTTTTGAACTTGTTAATTTCATAAGATTAAATACCATTTGAATTCAAATACAAAATCTGATATATATGAGGTTTTAGCTATTTAAATTAAAACAAAACTTTTAATTAACAATACCTCTTTTGAAGGTTTAGAATAATTTAATTGCATGAAAAATTTCATATTTTTTACTTGTTAAGCCCAACATTGAAGGTTCCTAATTCATCTTCAACTAGTACTTGTATATCAACTCCATAGTCGCTACCTTCAGTTCCAAGAGGTAAATAAGTCTGTTGTGTAAGCATATCGTAAACTGTAACTTTTTTAATATTGTCAAAGCGCGTTTTATGAACCGTAGTTAATTCTTAAAACTTATTATAGTTTTTCATGTTAAGGAGTGTTTAGTAAAGTAAAAATAGAATTACACCCAGATTTTGTACAAAGTACTAAAAACACTTCGGAAGAAAGATTTTGATAGTGTATGTGACTTATTGTTAATTAAGAGCAGCATAAAACAAGACCTTTTCATTAGTTTAGGTAAATATACATACAGTATATTAAATTATAAAGACTTTAAAAAAAAACTATTGTAAGCTCTAATAAAAAATAAAACCTAAAAGTGCTACTTAAAGTGAGTTATGCTTATTAATAATCATGATTATTCATATTTATGGCTTAAAAATTAAATTTCTGATTGTACTAAATGTTAAGACAATTTTGATGACATTTAAAAACTTAAAACTTTTAAAACCAGTGAAAATAGATTAATTTCTTCTTCCAAATTTTAGCAGTAACAATAATCATAGAAAAATTAGTCTACAATACTAGAATGTTTTTTATATATCTAAATATCAATGTTTATTTTAATTTTTTTTTATCTAGTATAGTTATAAATTCAAAACCTCATAAGTTGGCGATGTTCCTTTATAAAGAACAAAACTGTCGTCTTTTGAAGCACCATTCTGACGTGTTGCAATAATAGTGTATATAAAGGGAGACAAACTCTCATCAGTCCAACCGGAACAATGAAATCTATAAAATTTTGATTACGAATTTTCAAAAGACTTTTAAGTAAAACCATCATATAGTTTTAAAAAGTACAGTGACTACTTAGAAATAAAAAAAAATAACAAACTTTTATTAGTCCAACTGGAACAATAAAATCTATAAAATTTTGATTTCAAATTTTCAAAAGACTTTTAAGAAGAACCATCATTTAGTTTTAAACAATACAGTGACTACTTAAAAATAAAAAATAATAATCAAACTCAAACTTTGTTTAAATTTTTTATAATATTTTCTATTATATGAAAATGTTTTTTAACATTGTTAATACTTAATCATTTATAAGTACTTTGTTCTATGCTATTATAATTATTGCTAATGTTAAAATTATTATTATATAATCATTATTATATCGTTTATTGTGCAATGTTGGACTCAGGCATTAAAATCGGAGCCACTTGAACAGGACAAAAAAAGAAAACATGCATAAACAAAACTTAATTTAGAAAGAAATAAATTTAACGTTTAAACTAAATGTTTAAATAAATAAATTATGTGTTTAAAATAAAAAGCGTTAACTTACTACACACAAAAAACGACTTTTTTAATTTCAAGTAATAAAACCATTTATACAAAAAACTACAACTAAAAGGAAATTTTTTTGTTGATTTTCATAACTATTGTTTACAAAACATAACACATTTGTACAAATTTTATAAAAGTAAATAAATAATATGTAGGTGGGAGGCGTAGGGAAACTAAAAAAAATAGTACTATTAATAAAAAAAAAGTTATTGACAGTTGTAAAAAAACAAAATTATAGATATTAATTTTTAATTTTAATGAAATAATATTTAACTTTTGTATAATGGTACTCAATGCTTTATAAATAAAACAGTGCATTATATATTTAAAATAAAAACAAGACTGCTTTATATATGTTTCAAGTTTAATGTTTAAACATCAAACTATTTACACTAAACATAAATAGTTTAACTAATTGAATAAAATATTAATGTTTACATACTTTATATACATAATAGTGAAATATTTGTAGTTAATAAAGTGTGTTTACATCATAACTTTTATCAAGAAAACAAACCTTTTCTGTCTTTTTTATATTTAAAGCTATTTTGGATGACAGAGAAATCAAGTTTTCATTAATTGAAAACCTTTTTAAATTAAATATACTTTTTATTGGATAAAATTATCGTTAATAATAACATACATTATAAATAATAATACAAATTTTAAAATTATATAAAGTTGTGATATAATATTTTTTAGTTTTTTATAAAATAGCTTTACAACCTATAATTGTATACAACAATAGAAACGTTTAAAAAATTAAACGTTAAACTTTAAATTCATTTCAAAGCTATAAATAAAGTTCGTTTGTTAGTTGTTTTTCAGATGTATAAGAAATTTCCTTACGAATTTAACAGACTAATTCTTAACTGTTTTTATTTGAGCAGCTAATAAATTTAGACTTATTTAAAACATCAATTTACTATACCTTACAAGCGTTTCAAGTACATAAACATGTTCCCCTTCATACTTCATTTGACATACTCCATTACTAGGTGGTTTGTTTGCGTGCAAAATCAATTTTGAAACTCCAGTAGAATCTGAGTCGCTCATCTAGTGCAAAATATAATTTTCAAGATAAAGAAAGCAAATGAGGAAAAAATTACTCACAGTTAGTGTGAATTCGTAATCATAAAACGGTAAAAGTTCACCAGTTCTTACAACTAGATATCTTCCACTAGCACCTGTTGTTGTTGTTCTTTCATTTAATGGAAAACTAGCAGAAGTACCATCTAACACGCTTATTTTCTTTGCAGTCCAAGTGTATGTGCTCTATTTAGTTGGTGTTATAAGATATATAAGTTGAATAGGAAGTAGGTAATATACAAATTAAGTTTTATCTTGAAAAATATCTATTTAGAACATGATTCGGAACTTATTATATAGCATTAGCTTATTACTATATGGAGCGTTACTAAACTTCAAGTTAAATATTTTATGATTTCACGTTTTTAATGTGTTTAATGTTACAAACAATGAGTTGTTTTAACATTTTTATAACAATTGGTGTGTGTTAAGTTAAATTATAGTCACACTTTATAAAACTTCTAGTTTACTGACTCTAAGCTAAAATAAGTTCAGAATATGTTTTTAATTAGTATTGCATAGCGGAAAAAGCTAGCTAAACTTGAATATAATAACCCTGTTTTCTTACTACTAAAATTCTCCTCTTAAACTATTCTAACTTTTGTAATGTTTCCGAAAAACGTAAAGTTTCAAGAAAAAATTAAAAGATTAATAAGCATGTGTAATTTACAGGAATTCTTATGACCTATGTTTTATGGGTGCACGACAATTAAAATTTGGAAAATTTACATTTTCAAATTATTTATAAAGGCCAAGTCTCAAAAAGTAAAATATATTTGAAAAAAAAAAAACTTAGTCTAATTCAGGGGTCGGCAGGCAATTGGTGGTCGCGGGCCAAATTTCAAGTTTCCAAAGTCTTCGCGGGCCGCAGTTTTAGTTTTAGTGACATTTGAATAATATTTTGGTTTTAGTTTTAGTCACACTAAAGAAAGGTTTTACTTTTATTCACCTTACTATTTTAAATGACTTTTACAAATA
>NW_028139627.1:0-55703 GCF_965202585.1 Thalia democratica
TGAGATTTTTTTACATTTTACCAAAATTATAATTTGTTCTTATACAGCCGCTTACTTCGATTAGTTTTAATGTTCTGCGCAATTATTCGATTAAAAAACAGAGTCCTTAATAATAAATAACCTGCTAAGCTATTAGTGCATGTAACATGTAATGATACTTATTACAAATGTATCTGTTTTAATTTATAGTGTTTTTTTTTGGAAAACTTCATAGTTTTAACCAGTGTGGTCTTCAACAATTAAAAAAAAAAGTAAAATAACAAAAAATTAGACTATGCTTGTTAGATTACAGAAATTATCAAGTGTAACTTTTTTAAAGTGCCTTACTAATTTAATAATGCTTTAAAAGTTGTTATTTCATGTTTTAAACAGCTAATGAGGAAGAGAAAGCAAACGTTAATTAAAAAGTTTTGTTTTGTATTAACTATTTTTCCTGCGGACTTTAGTTGTCTTTATCATTCACCTTAAAAATTCACCTATTTTGTTCTTCATCATGACCTTCAAAGTAACTAGTGTAAATTTTATGATTTTTTTGATTGTCACGTCCCCCCTCCCCCCAACCCGTTTCGGCCTATTTGCAGGTTACAGGTCCCTTAATTTAAAAAATCCCTTATTTTAGGAAAGCCTGTTCCAGAGAAACGATTAGTTTATTAGGATTGAGTTTGCTACATCAAATAACCCAAAAAGCATTACAACTATCAGGATTGCTAAAAAGTCAGGAAAAAAAAAGGGATTTTGCAAAATAGTCAAGTATAAAAATGTTCTTATCAAGAAATTTTAACAGCACTAAAAGCTACATTTTGCTGATGTTATTTACTAAAAATTTTTTCTTTCGCAATCCATCGTTTATCAGAATCTAATTAAATTTTTCTGATGAATTGTAATTTTTCTTGTGCTCATTAACTCTATGGAAGAGAGTTGGTTTTATTTTTTGTATAAAGGTGTTTAATTTCATGCCCATAGGTAGTCAGTTATTCTCAATTTACTTTAGACTGTTGTTAACTGTTATTTGTAGTATTACGAAGATCGTGTACTCTTTTTGTATTGTAAATTTTAAAAGCAAAAGCGGGAAATTTTCTGCGCGCTAAATTTGAAATATAAGTTTCCTTTATGACGTAGTTAAGATTTTTTTACATTTTAACAAAATTATAATTTTTTCTTATACAGCCGCTCACTTCGACTAGTTTGTAATTATTGTTCTTCGCAATTATTCGGTTAAAATACAGAGTCCTTCTTAATAATAAATAACCAGCTAAGCTTTTGTGCATGTAACATGTAATGATACTTATTACAAATGTATCTGTTTTAAGTTATAGTGTTTTTTTTTTGAAAAACTTCATAGTTTTAACCAGTTTGGTCTTCAACAATTTAAAAGAATAAATACAGTAAAATAACAAAATATTAGACTGTGCTTGTTAGATTGTAGAAAATATCAAGTGTAACTTATAAATTTATTTTTCAAGTGTCTTACTAATTTAATAATGCTTTAAAAGTTGTTATTTTATGTTTTAAACAGCTAATGAAGAAGAGAAAGCAAACGTTAATTAAAAAGTTTTGTTTTATCTTAACTATTTTTCCTGCGGACAGTAATTGTATATACCATTAACCTTAGAAAAAATGCAGAAACTCATTGTAGCTTATTATAGTTTAAAAAGTTTAGAAAAACTGTACTTGATAATTTTTGTCTAAAAGTTTATACAGGGAAACACTGGAAAACACAGTGCAACTTAACCTGGAAATTCTGGAATTCGACAATTTAGGCAAAAATATCCTGGAAAAACCTGGAACTTGAGAATTTTTGAAAAAAAAAACTGGAATTTTGATCAAAAAACTTATAAAAATCCTAGAATTTTTTATAATTTTAACATATTCAGTCCTATAATTTGAATTTGATACTAAAGATACATCATATAAACAAGATTTTTAAGCAATATAACTTTTTTTTTATTATAAAACACATTTAAAGTAACTTTACAGCATCTTTTAAATGTTTTTGTACTATTTAACACAGTTTTTTATAGAAATTAACTTAAAACTAGAAGTAAACCCAAAAACGTTTACTTTTAAAGATCTGGAAGAAATTTGTAAAACTTGGAAAAATTTTTAAAAAAACGAGTGGCAACCCTGTTTATAGTAAAATTGCAGTTCTTTGATAATCCAACGAAAGGGGTTCGTTATTTCTTTCATTAGTTTTGTTGTTTTTTAATTTTATTTATTTGAACTTAAGCTTTCTCCAATCAGTTTCTGCTCCCATTTACTTATTTTATTGTTATGAGAAATTCTCCAACTTGGATTTTATCTGCCCATGTTATTGAAAATGCTAATTTAAGATGTTTTTTTCTTAACAAGTACACTACTTATATTCTTTTATTAATTTTTAATTTCACTCTCCACTTTTTTTATGCCAACTAGTATGCTATGAATGTATCAGTTACAATTGAAATACTTAATAAAAATGTTTGAAAGTAATAAGTATTCATAAAAAATAAAAAATCGGTTGGAAATCCAACAAATAAAGTTGTTATATTAAAAAAATATACTGAAAATAAAAACTATTAAAAGAGAAATTACTAAAAATAAATATAAATTAAAACTAGTTTTAGCCATGTCTCTAAGATTATTCAAAAGTTTTCGAAATATAAAAATAGTGAGTAGGTTGTAATTACAACTAAATACTTTTTAAATGTTTTTATATTACAATTAGTGGCCTTTTATTAAAATTTTAAGAGTTTAAATTGTCATGTACCCGAATGTATCAATTTATTTCTTTATTTTGTATTTAAGCTGTATATGTGCAATTCACATGCTTTAATAAACTGTGTCAAGATTTCAAATATAATTGAAAGTTTAGTGGTTCATCATACTAAAACTTAATTACACTTTTACAGTTGTTTTAGTTAATGGTGCTGCTGTCTTATTCTTTTTAGATGTTAGTTAATATATTTAATTTATCTTTGGAACGTTTGTTGAAATTTGTTCTTTATGTTTAAATAATCACAAAAATCTTTAAATAAAAACATTTTGATAAAGTATTGTCGAGAACACTCAATAAATAAAAAATATTATTACCAACACTGTTTTATCGAAAATCAGACTCAAACTGCAATTTTTGTTACATTACAAGTTCAGTGTTCCCCGAAATTGTTTTCATAATGCCCCCTTTGAAGAAATTAAAAAACAAATGGTCTTCTTTATGAACTAAAAAGAAAACTATTGGTAGCCAGACACTTTTTTATTTTTGTTCTTTATTGTGACCTTCTTAGTATCTAGTCAAAATTTGAATTTGTTGTCCTTCTGATTGTCACGCCCCCCTTCAACCCATTTGCAGGTTATAGTCTCCTAAATTAAAAAAAGCGGCCCACTTCGGGAAAGCCTGTTCCAGATAAATGATTAATTTATTAGGATTGAATTTGCTACTTTAATTAACCCAAAAAGTACCACAACTGTCAGGGTTGCCACAAAGTCAGAAAAAAAAATTATTGCAAAATAGTCAGGAAATTTCATATAAACATGCACTTAGTAAGAAATTTTATCATCACTAAAAACTGGATTTTACTAATTTCTAAAAAAATTTGTTTTCGCAATTCATCGTTTTTCAGAATCTAATTAAATTTTTCTGATGAATTGTAATCTTTCTTGTGTGTATTCACTCTATGGAAGAGAGTTGGTTTCATTTTTTGTATAAAGGTTTTTAACTTACAATTTAAACTCTTTGGTTACGTATTTTTGGATCGGTTTCAATGAAGTGTATGGTTTAGAAAAGTCCGGATTTTTTTAGCTCTTTTTTGTGGCTTAGGTTTGTTTAAACATGTTAATATATGTTCGAGTCTGATTAAATAAAAGCTATTTATTTATTATTTCAAAACTGAAATCCATGAGAGTTATAACTATATCTACAATTAGAGTTGTTCATCAAGTGTACGACTGTAGCTGATCTTTTGATAATATTTTTGACTGCTCTTTTTCTTGTTATCACTAATGTAAAGTTGACGGCGTTTTTGTAGATATTCGTTGAAACACGTTTTCAAATGTTTTTAAATTGTTATAGGTTTGTCCAATGCAGCTCTATTATTAGCATTGAAATTTGTATACTGGTTAAAACAATCCGTTTTTTCTGCTTAAACTAAGTGCATTTTTAAAAGTAAAGAAAACTCCGGCTCTCACTAAAGAATTTTTTTTAAATAAGTTTTAAATTATTTACAACATTTTGTAGTTAAATAAACTTTGGCAATTTTAAATTTACTAATACACTGGGTTGCCACATAGTCAGGAAATCAGGAAAAATAACAAAATGACAAAAGTCAGCAAAAAATGGGGGTTTAAAAAAAAAAGGGAATTTGATAAAATTTAAATAAAAGTCAGTTTTTGTCAGTTTAGATTTACAAAGTTCATTATTTTCAAAGCCTTCAATGGTGGAAATTAATTAAAAATTCCTTAAAGTCAGAAAAAAATGCCAAAATTTTCTTAGATATTTACAAAATTATTTAATTTCCAATGCCTTCATCTGGTATAAATTAGTGAAATATCCATTATAAAACTGCTAAATTTTTCTATGAACATTATGAACAAGTACCCTACTTGAACAAGCATATTTTGTTAGCTTTTTAGTATTGATGATCTGTAGCAAGGACACTTCCATAGTTAAACGGTGATATCTAGAATAATTTTAGAATCAAAGTGTTTTTTGTTTAAGTAAATAATTGAATTCTTTATAATTAAGCAGTTGGTTTAGTATTTTATGTAACAAACTGATGTGTATACTCCACCTCTTTATAATTTTTCAAAGTTGTTTAAATTTATAAAATAAGTTATAAGAGAGGTATATGCCAAGATTAAGTATACTTATTATTTGTATTTTTGTAAAAAAACTTAAGTTTTTAAAATAAATAATAGTGTATTTATTTTGTACAATTTTATACAAATGATAAGTTACGTTATTGTTTTAGGAATTTAGTTGCTAAAGTTCGTTATTAATTTAAGGTTTTAATTGTAAAATTTTCTTATATGTCGTTTCGTTTGTTTAGATACTTATTTATTATTAGGAAATGCTTAAAAACGGCGACTTTTTTTTAGACAAGCTGTGTTTATAAGGTACAGGGTTGCCACTTTACCTGGAAACCTAGAAAAACCTTAAAATACCTGGAATTTAACAAATTAGGCAAAAAAAACTGTAATTTGAGAAATTTTTATAAAAACCTGGAACTTCGAACAAAAATAACTAAAAAAAACCTGGAATTTTACCAATTTTCACAAGTTTAGTAGCAAAATTTCGATTTGACTCAAAAAATCTATCATGTGAATTAAAAATTTCATTCATCATCAATTATTTTTATTAAAAACATATTTAAATTAGTTTTTAGTATCTTTTTAATGTTTTTATACTATTTAACACAGTTTCTTAACTTAAACTCAACTCTAAACTAAAAATAGACCCAAAAATGTGCACTTTTAAAAACCTGGAAAAAATTTATAAAACCTGAAAAAACGAGTGGCAACCCTGAAGGTAATAATACAATATTTTTCTGATAGATCTGTTTATTGAAATACATCAATCATACACAGATGGTTCAAATGATTTAATGGAAGTTTGATTATTGAATTCAGCAGAAAAACTGTTGTTTTAACCTGTATAAAATTTAGATCGATAGCTTTATATAGTTTCAAGTGTTAGATTAAGTATTTTAGAATGAGTTTAAATTAATTTAGAAAAGTCAGGAAATTTTTCTCAGCTTGATCTGTGGCAACCATGACTATCCCAAGAAGCCATGTAAAAAATCACAAAATTATTTCTAAAGTTTAAATTAACTTCTCACACTTTGTTGCTGTTCAGGATAAAACAGGCTTTTTATAAAATGTTTAGGAATTAAGTCTTTTCTGATTGTAGTTGGAATTTAAGAAACAAATTATTTTAAGGGCCGTGACCGAGACCAATATTTTCCATACTTATGGAAGAATATTATATGCTTAATCATACGGCGTACTTAAAATATGTTTTTTATTTAAAACCAAATAATATTGATAAAATCCTTTAAGAATTTAAAACCTCATAATACCTAGTGTGGACTTTAAAAATTACTTATAGGGACCGTAGTTTGCCGATTCTTTATCAGTTGTATGTTATGCTTTGATTTCAATAAATCTTTGTAACAAAAGTTTTAAGTTAATGTTCTAATCAAGTGATACTTCGTACTAAGAAATATAAAAACAGTAACTCCGAAAAACTGATGACATTAATAATATCAGTATGCCAGTTAACTGTATCTAGTGGTACACCTTTCATATACCATTATTTAAGTTTAATGGCGAATTACTTAAGTTCCGTTCCAACCATGTACTTAGCTAAACTGCTGTAAGCAAGCATTCGGTTTTATTATACGTTACGTCACTAATTCTTTCAGATGTAGACTCAAAATCATTAAAAAACTGTGTCTGAAAATTTGCATAATTCTCTTCTTTTCGAATCTATGAGCTCTCTTCCTCTAGATTTTTTGCACACAAATTGACACTTCCAACCGAACTGACGCGTATATATACGAGCTTCGGCATAGCTACTTTGATAAGAAAACAAGAGGCGTTTATGAAAACGATGAACATACGGCCTCAAAACAGTGTCGAAACGCATTGATTTCTTATGAGTTCTAATGAATTTCTATAACAACATAAAGTCAATAGACAATGCGACTTGGCGACTTGGCGCACTTGGCCACCTTGGCACATGACAAGTTCTTATTGCGCAAAGCAAAGTAAAAACTATAGATTATCGTTATACTCTTTAACACAGTTTTTACCTTAAACTTGAAACATATCCTAAAATGTGTAACTTGAAAAACCTAGAAGAAATTTTAAAACCCTGGAGAAAATATGCCAAATGTATTTGGCAACCCTGATAAAAGTAAACTTAGAATAAATTTTCATGTGAGTTTTGTTTAAGTAAAACTTTTATTCCTAATGTCCTAGGATAACAAAATTTTGTCTGTAAACTAAGCATAGTTTATAAATTGTAATATAAGATATTAAAAGTAAATCTTAACAATAATTATGTAAATTTTAGTTTTATTTGTGCTAGGTTTTAAAATAAAGTCGTATAGCAATTCGGTCCACTTTTTTTACTAAGATTGCTTAAGCTGAAACACAATTCTTAAAAAGTACCTTTTGGTTTAGTACTTAAGGATTTTCTAAGTAATATGTGCAGTACACGTACTTCAAAATCCTTTTAAGTAAATTGTACTTCTTGGAAACTTTGAACAAATTAGATTTAAATAGTCTAACTTGTCTAGCAATATAGAGAAGAGTACATCAGATGCGCAGAAGATTATAATAAAGAAATCTTGTTGAGATGTTGCGAGTATTCTTATTATTACTTTGAACATTTCAGGTGACATGAAAAAGTATTACTTAAAAATAATACACTATTTTGTTGTATTGACATGAAAATAAGTTAACAAGTTGAAAATTACAAACTATTTAGAAAACATGTTGAATATTCAGTTTATACTGGTAAAGTTGTTGTTTTTGCCTGTTTGTTATTTTTCATAGTGTGAAAAAACAATGAAACTATTTAATTAAAACTAAACGTTTTTTTTTTAATTCTGTTTGTATAAACCTTTATTGTTGAAAAACTTGTTGTATAATAGATTTAACTTACTTTGGTTTTAAACTTTTTATGTCTTAACTCATTTTTATAAAGGTCAAAATAAAAAATATTAAGAAAATTTGATACTGTACGGTTCAAAAAAAAATTAACTATTAAACTAACCTAGTTTTCAATAAATTATAGGGTGTACAGAAAAATGTATAGCGAAAGAAAGGAGGTTAGTTTGGTAAACTAAACTTTATATAAAAAAAAACTGATTTTATTTTAGCAATATAAATAATCACAAGTAAAATAGTTAACTTATGTTGGTAGCACAATAATCATTTAAAAAGAAAACTTTTAGTAAGTTATAAAAAACTAATGATAGATAGGTAAACGTGATGTTTAAATTGATGCCTAGTTTTAAAACTTGATCTTTAACCGTGTAATCGTCCATAAATTTCTACCACTATCAAGTTGTTATTGAAAAAACACTAAAAAAACACAGCTTTCCTGGTTTGCAGTGTGTTTCAACAAGGATGAATGTGAAAAATTGGCGAATAGATATGATGGAATTCCTTATTTTCAAGATAATATGCTTGAACGTATCAAAACAGATGAGGCCGCACAAGTGAGATAGTATTTTTGATTGTCATGTAGGTTCATATTATTTACAGAAATCCTTCTGCAACAATAGTTGTAAGGTTTTATAGTTGTGAAAACTGTTAACTGAAGAACAGCACTTAATTTAGCCGCAAGCTAGAGACTTATGTTAAAAGTATTTTTAGCATACAAATTATTTTATTCTTATTTTTTTTTGCTCTCAGTAACATCAAAAGTATATAAACTTAAGTAACACTATAAATTCATTGATAACCAAAAAGTGATATTATTATATTCGATATATATATTTTAAATGTTGGTATGCATAATTCTAATTGAACTATCAATGTAAAAAATGATTATACTTTTTAGCAAAGAAAAGTTTTCGAGTTCAAAGGCGTTACCGATGACCAAAGAAAATCTGCAAAGGCTTTTGTAAGATAAACAATTGAATTTTACATATTGTAATAAAAGTTTTTTTAAATCTTTAGATTTGTAGTTTTATTTTTAATTCAAATATAACTTGCAACAAAACTTCTCGACTCAAACATATTAGTTTCATTACAGTAGTACCTGTCAAGCAAAAAGATCAAAACTTCTACTCTTAAACCTCAACAAACACTTTATCAAATGTTCATCTTTTTTATTTACAAACAGCTCGCTGAGATGGAAAACCTGCGGAAGGAAGACGCCAGCGAGGAAGGTAACTCGGAAGACCATCCTCAGGTAGATCGGGAGGAGGAGGATATGAAAACTGTCCGGACAAACGGGAAGACCTCGTTCAAAACCCGGCAAGGAGACAGCGTTACCATCGACGCCGTTCCGTCCAGAGTTTCCTTCGAAGAATTTTCCTGCCACTTCGACTTCAACCCCCGACGTTCCGCAGCAGGTGGTCGCATGAAATTGGTAATATTAAGTGTGCGGCTGTCAGGGCGTTAGATGGTTGTCCGATACTTTCAGTAGAGAGTGAAAATGGCAGTTTTTAAAAACTACCAGTTTTAAACGGAGTTTACACGTTAATACTCGTGCGACAGTATTTTGAAAATAGAAACTTAATAAAAACAATGTTAACTGTTTGTATTTTTTATTTAATGCAATTATTTAAATGAAAACTACAGATGCGTCTGTTGAGCAGCAGAAAAGTAGGAAGAAAAAGATAAAAGTTCCCAAATTGAAAGATGATAAAGGTATTTTAATATGAGATTGTTTTACTGAAATAAATGCTAAAACACAGTTATCAAAATATTTTTATTTTAATTTATAAAAAGAATAATTTGTTAAAACGGTATGTAATCGATGTTATAGTTCGTATATGATAAGTTTGAAAAACTTAACAAAAGTTTAAAGCAAATTTAGTTTATAGCTTTAAATATTAAAAATATTAAAATTTGTATTTTTTTTACAGATCTATTTGAGCTTTGGAAATAAACCTTTTTTTAAGGTTAGTTTTTTTTATAATAGTGTTTGAAATTTACGATTGAAAATTAATTTGCTTAATAAAATAGTAGTTTATTTTTTATCATATATTTAATAATTTTAATCAAATTTAATACTTTTTTCTCATTCATAACTATTTTATTTTAAATTAAACAAAGCAGCCGTTTAAGATATATCAGATTTTAATTATAAACTATAAAATTAAATTAATTGTTTATTTTATTTAAAACTTTTTTTTCAATTTGAATAAAAAAGCTAAAATATACTTTTATTAACTGCTCATACCAAATTTATCCTAGTTGTTTTCATACAGGCTATGATCATTCGCAAAATCCAAGCAAAGACAATTATACAACTACTACATCACTTTTATTGCTATGAAATTGTTTGTTCATTGCATTAATAAACTTTTTAAAGATTGAAACAATAAACCTCATTTAAATTTATTACATATATTTTTAATTTTAGATATATACTATTCATAAACTTAAACAACTACTTATATTCGGCTAGTAATTTTAAAGGTCAGTTATATTTGCATATTTGATGAGTTAGAAAAGTAAAAACTCAGCAAGTAACTTTGCATTGCACATATAATATAACGGTTTACACATTTAAAAACTACCTGCATTATTATTTTCATGTTAAGTTTTATTTATAACGAATAAAAATAATTGACAGCATGCAAATTTCTTTAAATTTTATAAGAAAGTAATACTTTATTTAAATTGTTATTTATTAGAAGGTATTTTTTTTTTGTTTTTACTCAGTTTTTTCACATATTCCTATACATTGCTATGACAATTTAATTTAATTAAAAAGTAATGGTTCTTTTATTAGTAGGTTAAAGGTTAGTGAAAAAACTGCAGAATACAAAAGTTATGTTTTTTTAATTGATTAAAAAAACTGAAAACGAGTTAGCAAAATAAAGAACCGTACAATAAAAGTCTTCATTTTTTCATTAAGAAGTTTTTTATTAAAATTTATTATCAACTACAATTAAACCAAACATATTGTTACAACTTTCATCAATTTTACATTATACTTGTCATATTACGGTTTACCGGTTTACCAGGTTTTTATATGATAAAGTAGATTTTTAACTTGTTCAAGTTTAAGCTGTACAGTACTTATTCACTTATCAACGACATGCTGGGTAAGATTTTTTTTGTGAAGATGTCCGGATGAGTACAAATTTTTTTTTTTGTTAAAAACTATAACGGCTTTATATTGTGCAATGCATAATAAATAATAAAAGAGTTGTAGTACTAAGAAATATTAGCTTGAGTACAAGTTAACAAAACGATTAACAATAAAAGCTAAATGTGAGGTTAATTATTTTTTTAAGATAGAAAAACATCAGACTTACTTATCCTCTGCAATGATAAACGTTTTTTGAGATACAAGCAAGTAAAATTCATCATTTGTAATTCCACCTGCCCTAACTTTTAATTAAAAAAAGATTAATTTTTGTTTAAGAGACAAAATATTTCTAAACAAAAAATATTAAACAGAATAAAAATTATGTAAACTCATCTCTAGTTTTAAACAAAGTTTGACTGTCAGCTTTAGTAATATTATAACGTCATAATAAACTAAGTTGCAGAATTTATAATAACAATATAAACTAATAGACATTAATTTAGAATTCAATAAAGATTCATAGGAAAATTACTTTATGCTTGTAAAGTTGCTTCAATCTTTTTCAAAGCATAAACCTGAAATAAATCAGATAAACTGAACTTATTTTTGTACTTTTAACAAGATTATAGAGTATATCAATAGAAATATTATGATTAAACGTTTTTATTTAATAAAAAAGGTGTTAAATAGTTAAGAACGTTGTAATTTAAACACTTATGTAGTTGACATTTTAATAAAGTTGTTACAGCAACAAAAATAAACAACAAACTTTGAAATTTAAGAAAATGTAAAACAAGAGGTGAAAGTTAGCTATAACTTGTAAATTTACAACCTATTATGAAGAAATATGAGAACTATTTAAGCGTACCATTTATTTTACTCACTAGTTTCTTTTTTTAGTTCTCTCTCTCTTGCTCTTAAAGCGTGTGTCATTTTGAAAAGCTTTAAAATAAAGAGAATAACTCGAGAGCGTTCACGAGCACCACTTATTTTTCACTTTAGTTTCTTTTTTTTCTCTAGGTTTCTCTCAATTTACTATAAAGCTTTAAAGCACGTGTAAACAGACAAAACAGCTATAATTAGTGAATTTAAAATTTTATTATGTCTGATTATAAGTATTTCTGCTACTTTCAGTTTTTAAATTTCTTAAATTCTACCTATATAATAAGTTTATTAAAAAAATCATTATAGTCGTTTTCAAATTGTAAAAGTCTTGTTGCTTTGATATTTGCACAGTCTTGGTAGTTTTTATGCCTTGGTCAAAGTTTTGCAAAAATATAAACTGGTTTTTCACAGAAATGGTTCGTGCGCTTTTGTGAATTATATGTTTATACTATTTGTCTATGATAGCTATGAAATAGCATTTACCCCCTCTCTATAAGTTCATTGTATTGGCTTAGAGTATGATCAAGATTAGGTAGCTTAAGTTTTCTTTATTAATATGTATCAACCACTGGGTTTTTATCTTGTACTGAGCATTAGAAGCCATAAATATGAACAATAAACCTTTAGGCTAACGTTTTTAGTTATTATTAATAACTAAAATTAATTATAATTTTCAATTCTAGTCTAAAATTAAATTCCAAAAATTTAATAATTTATTCTTCAATTCATGGTTGCCACATACTCAGAAAAACTCAGGATGACTCAGGCCAGTTTTATTAAAATTTTTATGCTGTTAAACATATACTTTTATTGTTATTAGATTTGAAAGATATCAGGACAGTTCAAGGGGGTGCAAGACTATTCAAATTCTAGCAATTTAAGTTCTTAAATTATTTTCCACAACTCAAAAAGTAATAAATATTTGAGGAATAAAACTAAAAGATGCCAATGTAGGTCAACTAATACCCACAGTTAGTTTCTTTTTGAAAATTCATAAATGTTTTTTCCGATATGGCTAAAAAAACTTTAATTATAGAAGTTTGAAACTTCTTCATTCACAGATGTTATTAAAAAAGAGTGTTTATATGTACTAGTTACCATTCTACATATGCTTTTTTATCTTTATCAAGTTTTTAATTATAGTAGCTTGAAACTTTTTCATTCACATATATCATTTAGAAAAAGAAAGTTTTTTTATGTGTTAGTTAGATCTACATATGCTTTTTTATTTTTTTCAATCTTATGTTACACCTTGAATTATGGCACTTTAAACACATGTTGAAAAAATTTTGTAAAAAAAAAACAAAAAGATTCCAATGTGGGTCTAATTAAAACTAACAGCTAGTTTATAACAACATATAGTATAAACTTAGTTCAAATAGTTTAGTTTTCTGTCCAATAGACTTGATAGTTGAATAGCTTCAAAAAGTTTTCAAAAAATTTAATCTCTGGCTCATTGAGGAGTAAATTTTCCAACACATGGATCACCTACCCATCTTTAAGTTATAACAAAATAATAAGGGGGTCCTACAGTTTTTTATTACATAAGTTGTTTTTGTCCTTTAAATGGAAATGTTGAAGTATAAACTGTATATATGTTTTGAGATGATTTTAATAAATTTCTTGTACAAACCATAAAATTATTATAAAAAATCAATCATCATAAAAAAGTAAGTGTTAGTTTTCTAAGAAACTTGAGAAATTTAAATAATACTTATGTTTACATCAGTAAAGTAACAGAGTACAACATTTTAGGGAGTGTAACATATTACAGCTTTAATAAAGAAGTATCAGAACTATTTACAAACATTAAAAAAAAATTATGAAATGAAAAAGTTAGAATTTTATTAATTTTAAAATCAATAATTTTACTTAAAAACTGCTCTCTCAAAATATTTTAATTAAGAAAAAAATAAAATTGAAAATTTTAGTTTTTAGTATATTTTTGAGCTTTTACACTATAAGTTTATTGATTTTTAAATTAATAATATTGAATGTTAGTTTATACTTTTAGAGATAATATAAGAGGCTGAATTCAGTAACAAAAACGTTTTATCCCCTATGGCTTAAGTTGAGTCACTTGTTTCTTTAACTTTAATTATTGGTTTTATTTTACCAAATCATTCTAGAATCTTAAAATATAAGTGGTTTTGGCGCCTTTTTCATCCGCCCTGTTTTGGCGGAAATTTTAAAAATTAAAACTTATTATGACGTCATTACTTTAAGTAAAAAAAAATTGAATAAAAAACTCATCATTTGAAGGCAACCCCCTTGGATATAGTCACTTGTTCATTTTTTTAATTATATCTTTTTCTATTATTAAGTTAGCATTAGTACTAATTTTGAATTTTAGTTGACAAGAATTACAATAAATATGACATGTAATAAAGCCCATTTTAATCAAATTATCAAAAACATTATTTCTTTTGTGTTTACTTATGTTCTTTAGTCAAACATATTTAAATTTGTCTATGATAGCTATGAAATAGCATTTACCCCCTCTCTATAAGTTTATTGTATTGGCTTAGAGTATGATCAAGATTAGGTAGCTTAAGTTTTCTTTATTAATATGTATCAACCACTGGGTTTTGATCTTGTACTGAGCATTTGAAGCCATAAATATGAACAATAAACCTTTAGGCTAACGTTTTTAGTTATTATTAATAACTAAAATGAATTATAATTTTCAATTCTAGTCTAAAATTACATTCCAAAAATTTAATAATTTATTCTTCAATTCATGGTTGCCACATACTCAGAAAAACTCAGGATGACTCAGGCCAGTTTTATTAAAAATTTTATGCTGTTAAACATATACTTTTATTGTTATTAGATTTGAAAGATATCAGGACAGTTCAAGGGGGTGCAAGACTATTCAAATTCTAGCAATTCAAGTTCTTAAATTATTTTCCACAACTCAAAAAGTAATAAATATTTTAGGAATAAAACTAAAAGATGCCAATGTAGGTCTCACTAATACCCACAGTTAGTTTCTTTTTGAAAATTCATAAATGTTTTTTCCGATATGGCTAAAAAAGCTTTAATTATAGAAGTTTGAAACTTCTTCATTCACAGATGTTATTAAAAAAGAGTGTTTATATGTACTAGTTACCATTCTACATATGCTTTTTTATCTTCAATCATGGCTCAAGTTTTTAATTCACATATATCATTTAAAAAAAGAAAGTTTTTTTATGTGTTAGTTAGATCTACCTATGCTTTTTTATTTTTTTCAATCTTATGTTACACTTTGAATTATGGCACTTTAAACACATTTTGAAAAATATTTGAAAAAAAAACAAAAAGATTCCAATGTGGGTCTAGTTAAAACTAACAGCTAGTTTACACAACATATAGTATAAACTTAGTTTAAATAGATTAGTTTTCTGTCCAATAGACTTAATAGTTGAATAGCTTAAATAAATTTTCAAAAAAATTAATCTCTGGCTCATTGAGGAGTAAATTTTCCAACACATGAATCACCTACCCATCTTTGAGTTATAGCAAAATAATAAGGGGGTCCTACAGTTTTTTATTACATAAGTTGTTTTTGTCCTTTAAATGGAAATGTTGAAGTATAAACTGTATATATGTTTTGAGATGATTTTAATAAACTTCTTGTACAAACCATAAAATTATTATAAAAAATCAATCATCATAAAAAAATAAGTGTTACTTTTCTAAGAAACTTAAGAAATTTAAATAATACTTATGTTTACATCAGTAAAGTAACAGAGTACAACATTTTAGGGAGTGTAACATATTACAGCTTTAATAAAGAAGTATCAGAACTATTTACAAACATTAAAAAAAAATATGAAATGAAAAAGTTAGAATTTTATTAATTTTAAAATCAATAGTTTTACTTAAAAACTGCTCCCTCAAAATATTTTAATTAAGAAAAAAATAAAATTGAAAATTTTAGTTTTTAGTATATTTTTGAGCTTTTACACTACAAGTTGATTGATTGTTAAATTAATAATATTGAATGTTAGTTTATACTTTTAGAGTTAATATAAGAGGCTGAATTCAGTAACAAAAACGTTTTATCCCCTATGGCTTAAGTTGAGTCACTTGTTTCTTTAACTTTAATTATTGGTTTTATTTTACCAAATCATTCTAGAATCTTTAAATCTAAGTGGTTTTGGCGCCTTTTTCATCCGCCATGTTTTGGCGGAAATTTAAAACTTATTATGACGTCATTACTTTAAGTAAAAAAAAATTGAATAAAAAACTCATCATTTGAATGCAACCCCCTTGGATATAGTCACTTGTTCATTTTTTTAATTATATCTTTATTCTATTATTAAGTTAGCATTAGTACTAATTTTAAATAATATTTGACAAATATTACAATAAATAAATATGACATGTAATAAAGCCCATTTTAATCAAATTATCAAAAACATTATTTCTTTTGTGTTAACATATGTTCTTAAGTCAAACATATTTAAATTTGAAGCCATCAGCATTTACCCCCTTTATATAAGTTCATTGTATTGGCTTAGAGTATGATCAAGATTAGGTAGCTTAAGTTTTCTTTATTAATATGTATCAACCACTGGGTTTTTATCTTGTACTGAGCATTTGAAGCCATAAATATGAACAATAAACCTTTAGGCTAACGTTTTTAGTTATTATTAATAACTAAAATTAATTATAATTTTTAATTCTAGTCTAAAATTAAATTCCAAAAATTTAATAATTTATTCTTCAATTCATGGTTGCCACATACTCAGAAAAACTCAGGATGACTCAGGCCAGTTTTATTAAAATTTTTATGCTGTTAAACATATACTTTTATTGTTATTAAATTTGAAAGATATCAGGACAGTTCAAGGGGGTGCAAGACTATTCAAATTCTAGCAATTCAAGTTCTTAAATTATTTTCCACAACTCAAAAAGTAATAAATATTTTAGGAATAAAACTAAAAGAAGCCAATGTAGGTCTCACTAATACCCACAGTTAGTTTCTTTTTGAAAATTCATAAATGTTTTTTCCAATATGGCTAAAAAAGCTTTAATTATAGAAGTTTGAAACTTCTTCATTCACAGATGTTATTAAAAAAGAGTGTTTATATGTACTAGTTACCATTCTACATATGCTTTTTTATCTTCAATCATGGCTCAAGTTTTTAATTCACATATATCATTTAGAAAAAGAAAGTTTTTTTATGTGTTAGTTAGATCTACATATGCTTTTTTATTTTTTTCAATCTTATGTTACACTTTGAATTATGGCACTTTAAACACATTTTGAAAAATATTTGAAAAAAAAAACAAAAAGATTGCAATGTGGGTCTAGTTAAAACTAACAGCTAGTTTACACAACATATAGTATAAACTTAGTTTAAATAGATTAGTTTTCTGTCCAATAGACTTGATAGTTGAATAGCTTCAATAAATTTTCAAAAAAATTAATCTCTGGCTCATTAAGGAGTAAATTTTCCAACACATGGATCACCTACCCATCTTTGAGTTATAGCAAAATAATAAGGGGGTCCTACAGTTTTTTATTACATAAGTTGTTTTTGTCCTTTAAATGGAAATGTTGAAGTGTAAACTGTATATATGTTTTGAGATGATTTTAATAAACTTCTTGTACAAACCATAAAATTATTATAAAAAATCAATCATCATAAAAAAATAAGTGTTACTTTTCTAAGAAACTTAAGAAATTTAAATAATACTTATGTTTACATCAGTAAAGTAACAGAGTACAACATTTTAGGGAGTGTAACATATTACAGCTTTAATAAAGAAGTATCAGAACTATTTACAAACATTGAAAAAAAATTATGAAATGAAAAAGTTAAAATTTTATTAATTTTAAAATCAATAGTTTTACTTAAAAACTGCTCCCTCAAAATATTTTAATTAAGAAAAAAATAAAATTGAAAATTTTAGTTTTTAGTATATTTTTGAGCTTTTACACTACAAGTTGATTGATTGTTAAATTAATAATATTGAATGTTGGTTTATACTTTTAGAGATAATATAAGAGGCTGAATTCAGTAACAAAAATGTTTTATCCCCTATGGCTTAAGTTGAGTCACTTGTTTCTTTAACTTTAATTATTGGTTTTATTTTACCAAATCATTCTATAATCTTTAAATCTAAGTGGTTTTGGCGCCTTTTTCATCCGCCATGTTTTGGCGGAAATTTTAAAAATTAAAAACTTATTATGACGTCATTACTTTAAGTAAAAAAAAATTGAATAAAAAACTCATCATTTGAAGGCAACCCCCTTGGATATAGTCACTTGTTCATTTTTTTAATTATATCTTTATTCTATTATTAAGTTAGCATTAGTATTAATTTTAAATTTTAGTTGACAAGTAACAATAAATAAATATTACATGTAATAAAGCCCATTTAAATCAAATTATCAAAAACACAATTTCTTTTGTGTTTACTTATGTTCTTTAGTCAATCATATCTAAATTTGAAGCCATGCAAAATATTTTATGTTACTTTATGTTTACAGATAATTGTGATAAATAGAATGTAAAATCCAATGGCGTCTCAACAGAAGCAGAACGTGAGGTGCAAAGTTTTCCAAGATTCAAAGTTTTGGAAGCTTAAAACAATAAGTAAGTTTTTTTTGGAATACAAAGTTTTATAATAAGTTTGTTGTTTAAAAAAAAATTTACAAAAACTTATGGACCATAATTAAAAAAAAATAGAACTTTTAAGAATTTAAATTATATAATTTAAAGATAATTATTTAAGTTTGGGACTGGGTTTTCCATTTTTTTTTAAATGGCCCAAAGAAACAAAAAATGTCATGGGCCCCTTCAGCAAGTTTACTCAAAAACTACAGTAGAAATCACCCAAGACCTTTTTTTGCTTTTCATCTGCAACTCAAGACAATCTAGTGTAAGTTTCAAATTATGACCTCATGGCCCACCTGTGGCTCCTTTGCTGCTCATAGCCCTCCTTTTACCCCTTAACTGTTTGTGGCCCCTGAGTATCTTTCATGTGCCCCAAGGGGGCCACTTGGCCTACTTGGGAAACCTTGGTTTAGGATAACTAACTTTAAAGCCTGTTACATAACAACACTAATATAACAAAAGTATTATATATTGTTCAATGTTATTTTAAAATTACTTTATGACAATCTTTATAATTATTTTAAGTATTTAAAATTGTTAATTAAAAAACCATATCGTTTATACAAATTAACATTATTCATAAAAAACAAAATTTTTTAGAGATAAACTGACAATCTCAAAAGAAGATCAGAAGATGTCAAGATGGAAAGAAGGGATGATCACATAAGTCAAATAAGGTCAGTTCATTTTATTTAAGAAGTTGTGATAAAAAATTGTAGTGCTTTTTTCTTTGATTAGAAAATATTTTAAAGGTGTAACTTTATTGAAAGAAAAGTTTGATTAAAACTAAGAAATGTAACAATTAAAATTAATAACCAGGAGAAAACTTTAAAAACATTATTAAAGCCTGTAAAAAAAATCTTAAACTCTAAGCAGATGTTTCCACAATTGAATTTGTCTTGAAATTAATGTATTTATGATTTTTTTTTTAAATGGCCAAAAGAAATTAAAAATGTCATAGCCCCCTTCAACAATTTTACTCAAAAGTCATTTTAGACCTTTTTTGCTCTTCATCTGCAACTCAAGAATATCTAGTGTAAGTTTCAAATTATGACCTCATGGCCCACCTGTGGCTCCTTTGCTGCTCATAGCCCTCCTTTTACCCCTTAACTGTTTGTGGCCCCTGAGTATCTTTCATGTGCCCCAAGGGGGCCACTTGGCCTACTTGGGAAACCTTGGTTTAGGATAACTAACTTTAAAGCCTGTTACATAACAAAACTAATAAAACAAAAATATTATATATTGTTCAATGTTATTTTAAAATTACTTTATGACAATCTTTACAATTATTTTAAGTATTTAAAATTGATAATTAAAAAACCATATCGTTTATACAAATTAACATTATTCATAAAAAACAAAATTTTTTAGAGATAAACTGACAATCTCAAAAGAAGATCAGAAGATGTCAAGATGGAAAGAAGGGATGATCACATAAGTCAAATAAGGTCAGTTCATTTTATTTAAGAAGTTGTGATAAAAAATTGTAGTGTTTTTTTCTTTGATTGGAAAATATTTTGAAGGTGTAACTTTATTGAAAGAAAAGTTTGATTAAAACTAAGAAATGTAACAATTAAAATTAATAACCAGGAGAAAACTTGAAAAACATTATTGAAGCCTGTAAAAAAAATCTTAAACTCATAGCAGACGTTTTTTCCACAATTGAATTTGTCTTGAAATTAATTTAAAATTTATTAGAGCAGAAAAATTGTTGTCTAATTAATAAAAGCATTTATAAATATTCTGTGATTTATAATAGTTAGATTTACTAGTTTATTAATTTTGTATATTTAAGAATTAGTACTTTTAAGACTACTAAAATTAAGCAGGTTTAAATAAGTAGACCAGTGTCTGGAAAAGATCGTTGATGTTGGTGTTGATACAAAGTATGGTTAGAAAACTTGATTTTTTTTTGTAAATTCTTTAACTCTTTATTTCAAGCATAAAATCTAATTTTCAATTCAACTTACTGAACTGAAAAAATGTTTATCCATTTTCGCTAACATTAAACAATTAATTAGGTCTGAACATTGAAGGAACAAAAGGAGATGTAGGAATGAGAGACTTCAGGAGTGTAACCAGTGGACACAACGTTGGAAGTTCTTAAAATGGAGCTGTGTTAAGTGGAACTGGAGCTAAAAGGAGGAGATTGGAAAATAATCAAGTAAGATTATATTGTATAGAAGAATAGTTTTTAAACTATTATTTAGTATTAAACCCAGTAATAATTAAGATAAGAAACCTGAAATTTCAAACCAAAATCCTAAACTAAAAACCTTGAAATTCAAACTTTTTTTATAATACGTATGTTGTAATAATTTTGTTTATAAATTTCAAAGTGGTTTTGTTAGAATTTTAGTTCCATTTCATATTGTTTGTAGCAAGTTTTGCGCCAATAAGTTTTCAAAACGTTTCAATTTTTTGCGCCATTGACTGTTTTAAAATCAAAAGAAAATGGCGCGAATAATTTTAAATTTTGCGCGCGATTTTTTAAGAGGCAAATTTAAAAATTCTTAGTTTTTTAGTCCGGTCGTGACGTAATTTTTTTTTTTTTTGAATTAAAGCTCATAGATATAAAGCAATGTCCGACACCGGCCTTTTACATTTTCAAGCCCAAAGCAATACTTAAATGAAACTTAATTTATTGATATTACGTCTGACAAGTTTTACTAAACTAAATTTATTTACTTAAATAAATTACAATAATGCAATTTACCACCCGACTTTTGTCAATGTAAAACGTAAGGATGGTATTAGTTATGTACTTTCATTAACTATTTATTAAATATTTTTAACTAAATAGTATTAAGGTTATTTAACTTTAAAATCAAAACTTATAATTCTATCTAAAGAATTTATTTGATTTCAACAATTAGTTGAATTTATAATGATTTTAATTCTTATGATTTCTACATAGTATTAAAAAAAAATCATAGAATAAATTATTTGTTATCAAGTTTAAGAATAATAATTTAACAAAGTTATGACTTATGAAAAACAAAATATGTTGCTTGTTTTGAGATTAATTAAGACATTATGTAAATCTAAAACATAACATATTTGGAATAGTATGTGTATTGTATGATTAAGTATTTATTTAGTTTATGCTAAATGCAGGTTTTTAAGGGAACACCTTGTATCTGAAGGATAAAATCAACTTCAGAAACAGTTTTAATGTCCTTTGAATTGATAAATAAACAATCTTGATCTTTTTCACGCTAAATCATTGTACTTTAATCCAATTAGTGCTATTTAGGTCTTAAATATTTATAATTGTTATAAAAAAGTTATCTTTTATTTTATTGTTATTTCAATAACCTGGAATAAAAATAAAAAACAGAATTAGACAACACCTGAAATTTTGAACAAAATTACTAACCTGGAATTTTGAACAAAAATCACTAAAAAACCTGGCATTTTAAACAACTTTTATATGTTAAGTAGAAAAATTTCAAGTCGACTCAAAAAATCTTCTTTGCAATAAAAAGTATTGTGTGGTAATTGGGACTTTAAAAAATAACTGGCCTGGTTATTTTTGATACTGAGGATAAGGGATGTTTTTAGTTAAGTTAATAAGAGAAAGGGATTCAAATTTTATTACTAAAGTTAACATTATATAATTTTTTTAAAGTTTGGACTACAACAGGGGTCGGCAGCCTTATGTAACTTGCGGGCCAACTTCCCTGTAAAAAAATGCTCGCGGGCCGCACTATTTAAAAAAAGCAAACATTTGAGGGCTGCATTAATTTAAAAGTTGTAATAATCAGTAGAAAAATATTATTAAAGATCTAAAATATAATAAATAAGCAATATGAGAGGACTAATAAAGAGAGTCTATTGAATTAGGGGCCTAACTGTAAACTTTCTTACATGAAAAATAATTTTTATCGTTTTTAAAACGTATATTTTTGGCTAAAAAGGAGCTCGTGGGCTGCAGATATTGACTTTGAGGGCAGCATTTTGCCCGCGGACCGCAGTACCCCTGGACTATAAGATACTGTATATAGAAAAACAAATTCTGACTAAATTTTGTGATACAACCAGTTTCATAAAACAAATCCGATACAAATGAAACAAGAAAGTTTAAAGACCAAAATTTTTGAAATCTTTTAAAGCCCAAAAGCGTTTGTCATTCTCAATTAACTTTAGACTGCTATAAACTGTTATTTGTAGTATTACGAAGATCGTGTACTCTTTTTTTATTGTAAATTTAAAAAGCAAAAGCGGGAAATTTTCTGCGCGCTTAATTTGAAATATAAGTTTCCTTTATGACGTAGTTGAGATTTTTTTACATTTTACCAAAATTATAATTTGTTCTTATACAGCCGCTTACTTCGATTAGTTTTAATGTTCTGCGCAATTATTCGATTAAAAAACAGAGTCCTTAATAATAAATAACCTGCTAAGCTATTAGTGCATGTAACATGTAATGATACTTATTACAAATGTATCTGTTTTAATTTATAGTGTTTTTTTTGGAAAACTTCATAGTTTTAACCAGTGTGGTCTTCAACAATTAAAAAAAAAAGTAAAATAACAAAAAATTAGACTATGCTTGTTAGATTACAGAAATTATCAAGTGTAACTTTTTTAAAGTGCCTTACTAATTTAATAATGCTTTAAAAGTTGTTATTTCATGTTTTAAACAGCTAATGAGGAAGAGAAAGCAAACGTTAATTAAAAAGTTTTGTTTTGTATTAACTATTTTTCCTGCGGACTTTAGTTGTCTTTATCATTCACCTTAAAAATTCACCTATTTTGTTCTTCATCATGACCTTCAAAGTAACTAGTGTAAATTTTATGATTTTTTTGATTGTCACGTCCCCCCTCCCCCCAACCCGTTTCGGCCTATTTGCAGGTTACAGGTCCCTTAATTTAAAAAATCCCTTATTTTAGGAAAGCCTGTTCCAGAGAAACGATTAGTTTATTAGGATTGAGTTTGCTACATCAAATAACCCAAAAAGCATTACAACTATCAGGATTGCTAAAAAGTCAGGAAAAAAAAAGGGATTTTGCAAAATAGTCAAGTATAAAAATGTTCTTATCAAGAAATTTTAACAGCACTAAAAGCTACATTTTGCTGATGTTATTTACTAAAAATTTTTTCTTTCGCAATCCATCGTTTATCAGAATCTAATTAAATTTTTCTGATGAATTGTAATTTTTCTTGTGCTCATTAACTCTATGGAAGAGAGTTGGTTTTATTTTTTGTATAAAGGTGTTTAATTTCATGCCCATAGGTAGTCAGTTATTCTCAATTTACTTTAGACTGTTGTTAACTGTTATTTGTAGTATTACGAAGATCGTGTACTCTTTTTGTATTGTAAATTTTAAAAGCAAAAGCGGGAAATTTTCTGCGCGCTAAATTTGAAATATAAGTTTCCTTTATGACGTAGTTAAGATTTTTTTACATTTTAACAAAATTATAATTTTTTCTTATACAGCCGCTCACTTCGACTAGTTTGTAATTATTGTTCTTCGCAATTATTCGGTTAAAATACAGAGTCCTTCTTAATAATAAATAACCAGCTAAGCTTTTGTGCATGTAACATGTAATGATACTTATTACAAATGTATCTGTTTTAAGTTATAGTGTTTTTTTTTTGAAAAACTTCATAGTTTTAACCAGTTTGGTCTTCAACAATTTAAAAGAATAAATACAGTAAAATAACAAAATATTAGACTGTGCTTGTTAGATTGTAGAAAATATCAAGTGTAACTTATAAATTTATTTTTCAAGTGTCTTACTAATTTAATAATGCTTTAAAAGTTGTTATTTTATGTTTTAAACAGCTAATGAAGAAGAGAAAGCAAACGTTAATTAAAAAGTTTTGTTTTATCTTAACTATTTTTCCTGCGGACAGTAATTGTATATACCATTAACCTTAGAAAAAATGCAGAAACTCATTGTAGCTTATTATAGTTTAAAAAGTTTAGAAAAACTGTACTTGATAATTTTTGTCTAAAAGTTTATACAGGGAAACACTGGAAAACACAGTGCAACTTAACCTGGAAATTCTGGAATTCGACAATTTAGGCAAAAATATCCTGGAAAAACCTGGAACTTGAGAATTTTTGAAAAAAAAAACTGGAATTTTGATCAAAAAACTTATAAAAATCCTAGAATTTTTTATAATTTTAACATATTCAGTCCTATAATTTGAATTTGATACTAAAGATACATCATATAAACAAGATTTTTAAGCAATATAACTTTTTTTTTATTATAAAACACATTTAAAGTAACTTTACAGCATCTTTTAAATGTTTTTGTACTATTTAACACAGTTTTTTATAGAAATTAACTTAAAACTAGAAGTAAACCCAAAAACGTTTACTTTTAAAGATCTGGAAGAAATTTGTAAAACTTGGAAAAATTTTTAAAAAAACGAGTGGCAACCCTGTTTATAGTAAAATTGCAGTTCTTTGATAATCCAACGAAAGGGGTTCGTTATTTCTTTCATTAGTTTTGTTGTTTTTTAATTTTATTTATTTGAACTTAAGCTTTCTCCAATCAGTTTCTGCTCCCATTTACTTATTTTATTGTTATGAGAAATTCTCCAACTTGGATTTTATCTGCCCATGTTATTGAAAATGCTAATTTAAGATGTTTTTTTCTTAACAAGTACACTACTTATATTCTTTTATTAATTTTTAATTTCACTCTCCACTTTTTTTATGCCAACTAGTATGCTATGAATGTATCAGTTACAATTGAAATACTTAATAAAAATGTTTGAAAGTAATAAGTATTCATAAAAAATAAAAAATCGGTTGGAAATCCAACAAATAAAGTTGTTATATTAAAAAAATATACTGAAAATAAAAACTATTAAAAGAGAAATTACTAAAAATAAATATAAATTAAAACTAGTTTTAGCCATGTCTCTAAGATTATTCAAAAGTTTTCGAAATATAAAAATAGTGAGTAGGTTGTAATTACAACTAAATACTTTTTAAATGTTTTTATATTACAATTAGTGGCCTTTTATTAAAATTTTAAGAGTTTAAATTGTCATGTACCCGAATGTATCAATTTATTTCTTTATTTTGTATTTAAGCTGTATATGTGCAATTCACATGCTTTAATAAACTGTGTCAAGATTTCAAATATAATTGAAAGTTTAGTGGTTCATCATACTAAAACTTAATTACACTTTTACAGTTGTTTTAGTTAATGGTGCTGCTGTCTTATTCTTTTTAGATGTTAGTTAATATATTTAATTTATCTTTGGAACGTTTGTTGAAATTTGTTCTTTATGTTTAAATAATCACAAAAATCTTTAAATAAAAACATTTTGATAAAGTATTGTCGAGAACACTCAATAAATAAAAAATATTATTACCAACACTGTTTTATCGAAAATCAGACTCAAACTGCAATTTTTGTTACATTACAAGTTCAGTGTTCCCCGAAATTGTTTTCATAATGCCCCCTTTGAAGAAATTAAAAAACAAATGGTCTTCTTTATGAACTAAAAAGAAAACTATTGGTAGCCAGACACTTTTTTATTTTTGTTCTTTATTGTGACCTTCTTAGTATCTAGTCAAAATTTGAATTTGTTGTCCTTCTGATTGTCACGCCCCCCTTCAACCCATTTGCAGGTTATAGTCTCCTAAATTAAAAAAAGCGGCCCACTTCGGGAAAGCCTGTTCCAGATAAATGATTAATTTATTAGGATTGAATTTGCTACTTTAATTAACCCAAAAAGTACCACAACTGTCAGGGTTGCCACAAAGTCAGAAAAAAAAATTATTGCAAAATAGTCAGGAAATTTCATATAAACATGCACTTAGTAAGAAATTTTATCATCACTAAAAACTGGATTTTACTAATTTCTAAAAAAATTTGTTTTCGCAATTCATCGTTTTTCAGAATCTAATTAAATTTTTCTGATGAATTGTAATCTTTCTTGTGTGTATTCACTCTATGGAAGAGAGTTGGTTTCATTTTTTGTATAAAGGTTTTTAACTTACAATTTAAACTCTTTGGTTACGTATTTTTGGATCGGTTTCAATGAAGTGTATGGTTTAGAAAAGTCCGGATTTTTTTAGCTCTTTTTTGTGGCTTAGGTTTGTTTAAACATGTTAATATATGTTCGAGTCTGATTAAATAAAAGCTATTTATTTATTATTTCAAAACTGAAATCCATGAGAGTTATAACTATATCTACAATTAGAGTTGTTCATCAAGTGTACGACTGTAGCTGATCTTTTGATAATATTTTTGACTGCTCTTTTTCTTGTTATCACTAATGTAAAGTTGACGGCGTTTTTGTAGATATTCGTTGAAACACGTTTTCAAATGTTTTTAAATTGTTATAGGTTTGTCCAATGCAGCTCTATTATTAGCATTGAAATTTGTATACTGGTTAAAACAATCCGTTTTTTCTGCTTAAACTAAGTGCATTTTTAAAAGTAAAGAAAACTCCGGCTCTCACTAAAGAATTTTTTTTAAATAAGTTTTAAATTATTTACAACATTTTGTAGTTAAATAAACTTTGGCAATTTTAAATTTACTAATACACTGGGTTGCCACATAGTCAGGAAATCAGGAAAAATAACAAAATGACAAAAGTCAGCAAAAAATGGGGGTTTAAAAAAAAAAGGGAATTTGATAAAATTTAAATAAAAGTCAGTTTTTGTCAGTTTAGATTTACAAAGTTCATTATTTTCAAAGCCTTCAATGGTGGAAATTAATTAAAAATTCCTTAAAGTCAGAAAAAAATGCCAAAATTTTCTTAGATATTTACAAAATTATTTAATTTCCAATGCCTTCATCTGGTATAAATTAGTGAAATATCCATTATAAAACTGCTAAATTTTTCTATGAACATTATGAACAAGTACCCTACTTGAACAAGCATATTTTGTTAGCTTTTTAGTATTGATGATCTGTAGCAAGGACACTTCCATAGTTAAACGGTGATATCTAGAATAATTTTAGAATCAAAGTGTTTTTTGTTTAAGTAAATAATTGAATTCTTTATAATTAAGCAGTTGGTTTAGTATTTTATGTAACAAACTGATGTGTATACTCCACCTCTTTATAATTTTTCAAAGTTGTTTAAATTTATAAAATAAGTTATAAGAGAGGTATATGCCAAGATTAAGTATACTTATTATTTGTATTTTTGTAAAAAAACTTAAGTTTTTAAAATAAATAATAGTGTATTTATTTTGTACAATTTTATACAAATGATAAGTTACGTTATTGTTTTAGGAATTTAGTTGCTAAAGTTCGTTATTAATTTAAGGTTTTAATTGTAAAATTTTCTTATATGTCGTTTCGTTTGTTTAGATACTTATTTATTATTAGGAAATGCTTAAAAACGGCGACTTTTTTTTAGACAAGCTGTGTTTATAAGGTACAGGGTTGCCACTTTACCTGGAAACCTAGAAAAACCTTAAAATACCTGGAATTTAACAAATTAGGCAAAAAAAACTGTAATTTGAGAAATTTTTATAAAAACCTGGAACTTCGAACAAAAATAACTAAAAAAAACCTGGAATTTTACCAATTTTCACAAGTTTAGTAGCAAAATTTCGATTTGACTCAAAAAATCTATCATGTGAATTAAAAATTTCATTCATCATCAATTATTTTTATTAAAAACATATTTAAATTAGTTTTTAGTATCTTTTTAATGTTTTTATACTATTTAACACAGTTTCTTAACTTAAACTCAACTCTAAACTAAAAATAGACCCAAAAATGTGCACTTTTAAAAACCTGGAAAAAATTTATAAAACCTGAAAAAACGAGTGGCAACCCTGAAGGTAATAATACAATATTTTTCTGATAGATCTGTTTATTGAAATACATCAATCATACACAGATGGTTCAAATGATTTAATGGAAGTTTGATTATTGAATTCAGCAGAAAAACTGTTGTTTTAACCTGTATAAAATTTAGATCGATAGCTTTATATAGTTTCAAGTGTTAGATTAAGTATTTTAGAATGAGTTTAAATTAATTTAGAAAAGTCAGGAAATTTTTCTCAGCTTGATCTGTGGCAACCATGACTATCCCAAGAAGCCATGTAAAAAATCACAAAATTATTTCTAAAGTTTAAATTAACTTCTCACACTTTGTTGCTGTTCAGGATAAAACAGGCTTTTTATAAAATGTTTAGGAATTAAGTCTTTTCTGATTGTAGTTGGAATTTAAGAAACAAATTATTTTAAGGGCCGTGACCGAGACCAATATTTTCCATACTTATGGAAGAATATTATATGCTTAATCATACGGCGTACTTAAAATATGTTTTTTATTTAAAACCAAATAATATTGATAAAATCCTTTAAGAATTTAAAACCTCATAATACCTAGTGTGGACTTTAAAAATTACTTATAGGGACCGTAGTTTGCCGATTCTTTATCAGTTGTATGTTATGCTTTGATTTCAATAAATCTTTGTAACAAAAGTTTTAAGTTAATGTTCTAATCAAGTGATACTTCGTACTAAGAAATATAAAAACAGTAACTCCGAAAAACTGATGACATTAATAATATCAGTATGCCAGTTAACTGTATCTAGTGGTACACCTTTCATATACCATTATTTAAGTTTAATGGCGAATTACTTAAGTTCCGTTCCAACCATGTACTTAGCTAAACTGCTGTAAGCAAGCATTCGGTTTTATTATACGTTACGTCACTAATTCTTTCAGATGTAGACTCAAAATCATTAAAAAACTGTGTCTGAAAATTTGCATAATTCTCTTCTTTTCGAATCTATGAGCTCTCTTCCTCTAGATTTTTTGCACACAAATTGACACTTCCAACCGAACTGACGCGTATATATACGAGCTTCGGCATAGCTACTTTGATAAGAAAACAAGAGGCGTTTATGAAAACGATGAACATACGGCCTCAAAACAGTGTCGAAACGCATTGATTTCTTATGAGTTCTAATGAATTTCTATAACAACATAAAGTCAATAGACAATGCGACTTGGCGACTTGGCGCACTTGGCCACCTTGGCACATGACAAGTTCTTATTGCGCAAAGCAAAGTAAAAACTATAGATTATCGTTATACTCTTTAACACAGTTTTTACCTTAAACTTGAAACATATCCTAAAATGTGTAACTTGAAAAACCTAGAAGAAATTTTAAAACCCTGGAGAAAATATGCCAAATGTATTTGGCAACCCTGATAAAAGTAAACTTAGAATAAATTTTCATGTGAGTTTTGTTTAAGTAAAACTTTTATTCCTAATGTCCTAGGATAACAAAATTTTGTCTGTAAACTAAGCATAGTTTATAAATTGTAATATAAGATATTAAAAGTAAATCTTAACAATAATTATGTAAATTTTAGTTTTATTTGTGCTAGGTTTTAAAATAAAGTCGTATAGCAATTCGGTCCACTTTTTTTACTAAGATTGCTTAAGCTGAAACACAATTCTTAAAAAGTACCTTTTGGTTTAGTACTTAAGGATTTTCTAAGTAATATGTGCAGTACACGTACTTCAAAATCCTTTTAAGTAAATTGTACTTCTTGGAAACTTTGAACAAATTAGATTTAAATAGTCTAACTTGTCTAGCAATATAGAGAAGAGTACATCAGATGCGCAGAAGATTATAATAAAGAAATCTTGTTGAGATGTTGCGAGTATTCTTATTATTACTTTGAACATTTCAGGTGACATGAAAAAGTATTACTTAAAAATAATACACTATTTTGTTGTATTGACATGAAAATAAGTTAACAAGTTGAAAATTACAAACTATTTAGAAAACATGTTGAATATTCAGTTTATACTGGTAAAGTTGTTGTTTTTGCCTGTTTGTTATTTTTCATAGTGTGAAAAAACAATGAAACTATTTAATTAAAACTAAACGTTTTTTTTTTAATTCTGTTTGTATAAACCTTTATTGTTGAAAAACTTGTTGTATAATAGATTTAACTTACTTTGGTTTTAAACTTTTTATGTCTTAACTCATTTTTATAAAGGTCAAAATAAAAAATATTAAGAAAATTTGATACTGTACGGTTCAAAAAAAAATTAACTATTAAACTAACCTAGTTTTCAATAAATTATAGGGTGTACAGAAAAATGTATAGCGAAAGAAAGGAGGTTAGTTTGGTAAACTAAACTTTATATAAAAAAAAACTGATTTTATTTTAGCAATATAAATAATCACAAGTAAAATAGTTAACTTATGTTGGTAGCACAATAATCATTTAAAAAGAAAACTTTTAGTAAGTTATAAAAAACTAATGATAGATAGGTAAACGTGATGTTTAAATTGATGCCTAGTTTTAAAACTTGATCTTTAACCGTGTAATCGTCCATAAATTTCTACCACTATCAAGTTGTTATTGAAAAAACACTAAAAAAACACAGCTTTCCTGGTTTGCAGTGTGTTTCAACAAGGATGAATGTGAAAAATTGGCGAATAGATATGATGGAATTCCTTATTTTCAAGATAATATGCTTGAACGTATCAAAACAGATGAGGCCGCACAAGTGAGATAGTATTTTTGATTGTCATGTAGGTTCATATTATTTACAGAAATCCTTCTGCAACAATAGTTGTAAGGTTTTATAGTTGTGAAAACTGTTAACTGAAGAACAGCACTTAATTTAGCCGCAAGCTAGAGACTTATGTTAAAAGTATTTTTAGCATACAAATTATTTTATTCTTATTTTTTTTTGCTCTCAGTAACATCAAAAGTATATAAACTTAAGTAACACTATAAATTCATTGATAACCAAAAAGTGATATTATTATATTCGATATATATATTTTAAATGTTGGTATGCATAATTCTAATTGAACTATCAATGTAAAAAATGATTATACTTTTTAGCAAAGAAAAGTTTTCGAGTTCAAAGGCGTTACCGATGACCAAAGAAAATCTGCAAAGGCTTTTGTAAGATAAACAATTGAATTTTACATATTGTAATAAAAGTTTTTTTAAATCTTTAGATTTGTAGTTTTATTTTTAATTCAAATATAACTTGCAACAAAACTTCTCGACTCAAACATATTAGTTTCATTACAGTAGTACCTGTCAAGCAAAAAGATCAAAACTTCTACTCTTAAACCTCAACAAACACTTTATCAAATGTTCATCTTTTTTATTTACAAACAGCTCGCTGAGATGGAAAACCTGCGGAAGGAAGACGCCAGCGAGGAAGGTAACTCGGAAGACCATCCTCAGGTAGATCGGGAGGAGGAGGATATGAAAACTGTCCGGACAAACGGGAAGACCTCGTTCAAAACCCGGCAAGGAGACAGCGTTACCATCGACGCCGTTCCGTCCAGAGTTTCCTTCGAAGAATTTTCCTGCCACTTCGACTTCAACCCCCGACGTTCCGCAGCAGGTGGTCGCATGAAATTGGTAATATTAAGTGTGCGGCTGTCAGGGCGTTAGATGGTTGTCCGATACTTTCAGTAGAGAGTGAAAATGGCAGTTTTTAAAAACTACCAGTTTTAAACGGAGTTTACACGTTAATACTCGTGCGACAGTATTTTGAAAATAGAAACTTAATAAAAACAATGTTAACTGTTTGTATTTTTTATTTAATGCAATTATTTAAATGAAAACTACAGATGCGTCTGTTGAGCAGCAGAAAAGTAGGAAGAAAAAGATAAAAGTTCCCAAATTGAAAGATGATAAAGGTATTTTAATATGAGATTGTTTTACTGAAATAAATGCTAAAACACAGTTATCAAAATATTTTTATTTTAATTTATAAAAAGAATAATTTGTTAAAACGGTATGTAATCGATGTTATAGTTCGTATATGATAAGTTTGAAAAACTTAACAAAAGTTTAAAGCAAATTTAGTTTATAGCTTTAAATATTAAAAATATTAAAATTTGTATTTTTTTTACAGATCTATTTGAGCTTTGGAAATAAACCTTTTTTTAAGGTTAGTTTTTTTTATAATAGTGTTTGAAATTTACGATTGAAAATTAATTTGCTTAATAAAATAGTAGTTTATTTTTTATCATATATTTAATAATTTTAATCAAATTTAATACTTTTTTCTCATTCATAACTATTTTATTTTAAATTAAACAAAGCAGCCGTTTAAGATATATCAGATTTTAATTATAAACTATAAAATTAAATTAATTGTTTATTTTATTTAAAACTTTTTTTTCAATTTGAATAAAAAAGCTAAAATATACTTTTATTAACTGCTCATACCAAATTTATCCTAGTTGTTTTCATACAGGCTATGATCATTCGCAAAATCCAAGCAAAGACAATTATACAACTACTACATCACTTTTATTGCTATGAAATTGTTTGTTCATTGCATTAATAAACTTTTTAAAGATTGAAACAATAAACCTCATTTAAATTTATTACATATATTTTTAATTTTAGATATATACTATTCATAAACTTAAACAACTACTTATATTCGGCTAGTAATTTTAAAGGTCAGTTATATTTGCATATTTGATGAGTTAGAAAAGTAAAAACTCAGCAAGTAACTTTGCATTGCACATATAATATAACGGTTTACACATTTAAAAACTACCTGCATTATTATTTTCATGTTAAGTTTTATTTATAACGAATAAAAATAATTGACAGCATGCAAATTTCTTTAAATTTTATAAGAAAGTAATACTTTATTTAAATTGTTATTTATTAGAAGGTATTTTTTTTTTGTTTTTACTCAGTTTTTTCACATATTCCTATACATTGCTATGACAATTTAATTTAATTAAAAAGTAATGGTTCTTTTATTAGTAGGTTAAAGGTTAGTGAAAAAACTGCAGAATACAAAAGTTATGTTTTTTTAATTGATTAAAAAAACTGAAAACGAGTTAGCAAAATAAAGAACCGTACAATAAAAGTCTTCATTTTTTCATTAAGAAGTTTTTTATTAAAATTTATTATCAACTACAATTAAACCAAACATATTGTTACAACTTTCATCAATTTTACATTATACTTGTCATATTACGGTTTACCGGTTTACCAGGTTTTTATATGATAAAGTAGATTTTTAACTTGTTCAAGTTTAAGCTGTACAGTACTTATTCACTTATCAACGACATGCTGGGTAAGATTTTTTTTGTGAAGATGTCCGGATGAGTACAAATTTTTTTTTTTGTTAAAAACTATAACGGCTTTATATTGTGCAATGCATAATAAATAATAAAAGAGTTGTAGTACTAAGAAATATTAGCTTGAGTACAAGTTAACAAAACGATTAACAATAAAAGCTAAATGTGAGGTTAATTATTTTTTTAAGATAGAAAAACATCAGACTTACTTATCCTCTGCAATGATAAACGTTTTTTGAGATACAAGCAAGTAAAATTCATCATTTGTAATTCCACCTGCCCTAACTTTTAATTAAAAAAAGATTAATTTTTGTTTAAGAGACAAAATATTTCTAAACAAAAAATATTAAACAGAATAAAAATTATGTAAACTCATCTCTAGTTTTAAACAAAGTTTGACTGTCAGCTTTAGTAATATTATAACGTCATAATAAACTAAGTTGCAGAATTTATAATAACAATATAAACTAATAGACATTAATTTAGAATTCAATAAAGATTCATAGGAAAATTACTTTATGCTTGTAAAGTTGCTTCAATCTTTTTCAAAGCATAAACCTGAAATAAATCAGATAAACTGAACTTATTTTTGTACTTTTAACAAGATTATAGAGTATATCAATAGAAATATTATGATTAAACGTTTTTATTTAATAAAAAAGGTGTTAAATAGTTAAGAACGTTGTAATTTAAACACTTATGTAGTTGACATTTTAATAAAGTTGTTACAGCAACAAAAATAAACAACAAACTTTGAAATTTAAGAAAATGTAAAACAAGAGGTGAAAGTTAGCTATAACTTGTAAATTTACAACCTATTATGAAGAAATATGAGAACTATTTAAGCGTACCATTTATTTTACTCACTAGTTTCTTTTTTTAGTTCTCTCTCTCTTGCTCTTAAAGCGTGTGTCATTTTGAAAAGCTTTAAAATAAAGAGAATAACTCGAGAGCGTTCACGAGCACCACTTATTTTTCACTTTAGTTTCTTTTTTTTCTCTAGGTTTCTCTCAATTTACTATAAAGCTTTAAAGCACGTGTAAACAGACAAAACAGCTATAATTAGTGAATTTAAAATTTTATTATGTCTGATTATAAGTATTTCTGCTACTTTCAGTTTTTAAATTTCTTAAATTCTACCTATATAATAAGTTTATTAAAAAAATCATTATAGTCGTTTTCAAATTGTAAAAGTCTTGTTGCTTTGATATTTGCACAGTCTTGGTAGTTTTTATGCCTTGGTCAAAGTTTTGCAAAAATATAAACTGGTTTTTCACAGAAATGGTTCGTGCGCTTTTGTGAATTATATGTTTATACTATTTGTCTATGATAGCTATGAAATAGCATTTACCCCCTCTCTATAAGTTCATTGTATTGGCTTAGAGTATGATCAAGATTAGGTAGCTTAAGTTTTCTTTATTAATATGTATCAACCACTGGGTTTTTATCTTGTACTGAGCATTAGAAGCCATAAATATGAACAATAAACCTTTAGGCTAACGTTTTTAGTTATTATTAATAACTAAAATTAATTATAATTTTCAATTCTAGTCTAAAATTAAATTCCAAAAATTTAATAATTTATTCTTCAATTCATGGTTGCCACATACTCAGAAAAACTCAGGATGACTCAGGCCAGTTTTATTAAAATTTTTATGCTGTTAAACATATACTTTTATTGTTATTAGATTTGAAAGATATCAGGACAGTTCAAGGGGGTGCAAGACTATTCAAATTCTAGCAATTTAAGTTCTTAAATTATTTTCCACAACTCAAAAAGTAATAAATATTTGAGGAATAAAACTAAAAGATGCCAATGTAGGTCAACTAATACCCACAGTTAGTTTCTTTTTGAAAATTCATAAATGTTTTTTCCGATATGGCTAAAAAAACTTTAATTATAGAAGTTTGAAACTTCTTCATTCACAGATGTTATTAAAAAAGAGTGTTTATATGTACTAGTTACCATTCTACATATGCTTTTTTATCTTTATCAAGTTTTTAATTATAGTAGCTTGAAACTTTTTCATTCACATATATCATTTAGAAAAAGAAAGTTTTTTTATGTGTTAGTTAGATCTACATATGCTTTTTTATTTTTTTCAATCTTATGTTACACCTTGAATTATGGCACTTTAAACACATGTTGAAAAAATTTTGTAAAAAAAAAACAAAAAGATTCCAATGTGGGTCTAATTAAAACTAACAGCTAGTTTATAACAACATATAGTATAAACTTAGTTCAAATAGTTTAGTTTTCTGTCCAATAGACTTGATAGTTGAATAGCTTCAAAAAGTTTTCAAAAAATTTAATCTCTGGCTCATTGAGGAGTAAATTTTCCAACACATGGATCACCTACCCATCTTTAAGTTATAACAAAATAATAAGGGGGTCCTACAGTTTTTTATTACATAAGTTGTTTTTGTCCTTTAAATGGAAATGTTGAAGTATAAACTGTATATATGTTTTGAGATGATTTTAATAAATTTCTTGTACAAACCATAAAATTATTATAAAAAATCAATCATCATAAAAAAGTAAGTGTTAGTTTTCTAAGAAACTTGAGAAATTTAAATAATACTTATGTTTACATCAGTAAAGTAACAGAGTACAACATTTTAGGGAGTGTAACATATTACAGCTTTAATAAAGAAGTATCAGAACTATTTACAAACATTAAAAAAAAATTATGAAATGAAAAAGTTAGAATTTTATTAATTTTAAAATCAATAATTTTACTTAAAAACTGCTCTCTCAAAATATTTTAATTAAGAAAAAAATAAAATTGAAAATTTTAGTTTTTAGTATATTTTTGAGCTTTTACACTATAAGTTTATTGATTTTTAAATTAATAATATTGAATGTTAGTTTATACTTTTAGAGATAATATAAGAGGCTGAATTCAGTAACAAAAACGTTTTATCCCCTATGGCTTAAGTTGAGTCACTTGTTTCTTTAACTTTAATTATTGGTTTTATTTTACCAAATCATTCTAGAATCTTAAAATATAAGTGGTTTTGGCGCCTTTTTCATCCGCCCTGTTTTGGCGGAAATTTTAAAAATTAAAACTTATTATGACGTCATTACTTTAAGTAAAAAAAAATTGAATAAAAAACTCATCATTTGAAGGCAACCCCCTTGGATATAGTCACTTGTTCATTTTTTTAATTATATCTTTATTCTATTATTAAGTTAGCATTAGTACTAATTTTGAATTTTAGTTGACAAGAATTACAATAAATATGACATGTAATAAAGCCCATTTTAATCAAATTATCAAAAACATTATTTCTTTTGTGTTTACTTATGTTCTTTAGTCAAACATATTTAAATTTGTCTATGATAGCTATGAAATAGCATTTACCCCCTCTCTATAAGTTTATTGTATTGGCTTAGAGTATGATCAAGATTAGGTAGCTTAAGTTTTCTTTATTAATATGTATCAACCACTGGGTTTTGATCTTGTACTGAGCATTTGAAGCCATAAATATGAACAATAAACCTTTAGGCTAACGTTTTTAGTTATTATTAATAACTAAAATGAATTATAATTTTCAATTCTAGTCTAAAATTACATTCCAAAAATTTAATAATTTATTCTTCAATTCATGGTTGCCACATACTCAGAAAAACTCAGGATGACTCAGGCCAGTTTTATTAAAAATTTTATGCTGTTAAACATATACTTTTATTGTTATTAGATTTGAAAGATATCAGGACAGTTCAAGGGGGTGCAAGACTATTCAAATTCTAGCAATTCAAGTTCTTAAATTATTTTCCACAACTCAAAAAGTAATAAATATTTTAGGAATAAAACTAAAAGATGCCAATGTAGGTCTCACTAATACCCACAGTTAGTTTCTTTTTGAAAATTCATAAATGTTTTTTCCGATATGGCTAAAAAAGCTTTAATTATAGAAGTTTGAAACTTCTTCATTCACAGATGTTATTAAAAAAGAGTGTTTATATGTACTAGTTACCATTCTACATATGCTTTTTTATCTTCAATCATGGCTCAAGTTTTTAATTCACATATATCATTTAAAAAAAGAAAGTTTTTTTATGTGTTAGTTAGATCTACCTATGCTTTTTTATTTTTTTCAATCTTATGTTACACTTTGAATTATGGCACTTTAAACACATTTTGAAAAATATTTGAAAAAAAAACAAAAAGATTCCAATGTGGGTCTAGTTAAAACTAACAGCTAGTTTACACAACATATAGTATAAACTTAGTTTAAATAGATTAGTTTTCTGTCCAATAGACTTAATAGTTGAATAGCTTAAATAAATTTTCAAAAAAATTAATCTCTGGCTCATTGAGGAGTAAATTTTCCAACACATGAATCACCTACCCATCTTTGAGTTATAGCAAAATAATAAGGGGGTCCTACAGTTTTTTATTACATAAGTTGTTTTTGTCCTTTAAATGGAAATGTTGAAGTATAAACTGTATATATGTTTTGAGATGATTTTAATAAACTTCTTGTACAAACCATAAAATTATTATAAAAAATCAATCATCATAAAAAAATAAGTGTTACTTTTCTAAGAAACTTAAGAAATTTAAATAATACTTATGTTTACATCAGTAAAGTAACAGAGTACAACATTTTAGGGAGTGTAACATATTACAGCTTTAATAAAGAAGTATCAGAACTATTTACAAACATTAAAAAAAAATATGAAATGAAAAAGTTAGAATTTTATTAATTTTAAAATCAATAGTTTTACTTAAAAACTGCTCCCTCAAAATATTTTAATTAAGAAAAAAATAAAATTGAAAATTTTAGTTTTTAGTATATTTTTGAGCTTTTACACTACAAGTTGATTGATTGTTAAATTAATAATATTGAATGTTAGTTTATACTTTTAGAGTTAATATAAGAGGCTGAATTCAGTAACAAAAACGTTTTATCCCCTATGGCTTAAGTTGAGTCACTTGTTTCTTTAACTTTAATTATTGGTTTTATTTTACCAAATCATTCTAGAATCTTTAAATCTAAGTGGTTTTGGCGCCTTTTTCATCCGCCATGTTTTGGCGGAAATTTAAAACTTATTATGACGTCATTACTTTAAGTAAAAAAAAATTGAATAAAAAACTCATCATTTGAATGCAACCCCCTTGGATATAGTCACTTGTTCATTTTTTTAATTATATCTTTATTCTATTATTAAGTTAGCATTAGTACTAATTTTAAATAATATTTGACAAATATTACAATAAATAAATATGACATGTAATAAAGCCCATTTTAATCAAATTATCAAAAACATTATTTCTTTTGTGTTAACATATGTTCTTAAGTCAAACATATTTAAATTTGAAGCCATCAGCATTTACCCCCTTTATATAAGTTCATTGTATTGGCTTAGAGTATGATCAAGATTAGGTAGCTTAAGTTTTCTTTATTAATATGTATCAACCACTGGGTTTTTATCTTGTACTGAGCATTTGAAGCCATAAATATGAACAATAAACCTTTAGGCTAACGTTTTTAGTTATTATTAATAACTAAAATTAATTATAATTTTTAATTCTAGTCTAAAATTAAATTCCAAAAATTTAATAATTTATTCTTCAATTCATGGTTGCCACATACTCAGAAAAACTCAGGATGACTCAGGCCAGTTTTATTAAAATTTTTATGCTGTTAAACATATACTTTTATTGTTATTAAATTTGAAAGATATCAGGACAGTTCAAGGGGGTGCAAGACTATTCAAATTCTAGCAATTCAAGTTCTTAAATTATTTTCCACAACTCAAAAAGTAATAAATATTTTAGGAATAAAACTAAAAGAAGCCAATGTAGGTCTCACTAATACCCACAGTTAGTTTCTTTTTGAAAATTCATAAATGTTTTTTCCAATATGGCTAAAAAAGCTTTAATTATAGAAGTTTGAAACTTCTTCATTCACAGATGTTATTAAAAAAGAGTGTTTATATGTACTAGTTACCATTCTACATATGCTTTTTTATCTTCAATCATGGCTCAAGTTTTTAATTCACATATATCATTTAGAAAAAGAAAGTTTTTTTATGTGTTAGTTAGATCTACATATGCTTTTTTATTTTTTTCAATCTTATGTTACACTTTGAATTATGGCACTTTAAACACATTTTGAAAAATATTTGAAAAAAAAAACAAAAAGATTGCAATGTGGGTCTAGTTAAAACTAACAGCTAGTTTACACAACATATAGTATAAACTTAGTTTAAATAGATTAGTTTTCTGTCCAATAGACTTGATAGTTGAATAGCTTCAATAAATTTTCAAAAAAATTAATCTCTGGCTCATTAAGGAGTAAATTTTCCAACACATGGATCACCTACCCATCTTTGAGTTATAGCAAAATAATAAGGGGGTCCTACAGTTTTTTATTACATAAGTTGTTTTTGTCCTTTAAATGGAAATGTTGAAGTGTAAACTGTATATATGTTTTGAGATGATTTTAATAAACTTCTTGTACAAACCATAAAATTATTATAAAAAATCAATCATCATAAAAAAATAAGTGTTACTTTTCTAAGAAACTTAAGAAATTTAAATAATACTTATGTTTACATCAGTAAAGTAACAGAGTACAACATTTTAGGGAGTGTAACATATTACAGCTTTAATAAAGAAGTATCAGAACTATTTACAAACATTGAAAAAAAATTATGAAATGAAAAAGTTAAAATTTTATTAATTTTAAAATCAATAGTTTTACTTAAAAACTGCTCCCTCAAAATATTTTAATTAAGAAAAAAATAAAATTGAAAATTTTAGTTTTTAGTATATTTTTGAGCTTTTACACTACAAGTTGATTGATTGTTAAATTAATAATATTGAATGTTGGTTTATACTTTTAGAGATAATATAAGAGGCTGAATTCAGTAACAAAAATGTTTTATCCCCTATGGCTTAAGTTGAGTCACTTGTTTCTTTAACTTTAATTATTGGTTTTATTTTACCAAATCATTCTATAATCTTTAAATCTAAGTGGTTTTGGCGCCTTTTTCATCCGCCATGTTTTGGCGGAAATTTTAAAAATTAAAAACTTATTATGACGTCATTACTTTAAGTAAAAAAAAATTGAATAAAAAACTCATCATTTGAAGGCAACCCCCTTGGATATAGTCACTTGTTCATTTTTTTAATTATATCTTTATTCTATTATTAAGTTAGCATTAGTATTAATTTTAAATTTTAGTTGACAAGTAACAATAAATAAATATTACATGTAATAAAGCCCATTTAAATCAAATTATCAAAAACACAATTTCTTTTGTGTTTACTTATGTTCTTTAGTCAATCATATCTAAATTTGAAGCCATGCAAAATATTTTATGTTACTTTATGTTTACAGATAATTGTGATAAATAGAATGTAAAATCCAATGGCGTCTCAACAGAAGCAGAACGTGAGGTGCAAAGTTTTCCAAGATTCAAAGTTTTGGAAGCTTAAAACAATAAGTAAGTTTTTTTTGGAATACAAAGTTTTATAATAAGTTTGTTGTTTAAAAAAAAATTTACAAAAACTTATGGACCATAATTAAAAAAAAATAGAACTTTTAAGAATTTAAATTATATAATTTAAAGATAATTATTTAAGTTTGGGACTGGGTTTTCCATTTTTTTTTAAATGGCCCAAAGAAACAAAAAATGTCATGGGCCCCTTCAGCAAGTTTACTCAAAAACTACAGTAGAAATCACCCAAGACCTTTTTTTGCTTTTCATCTGCAACTCAAGACAATCTAGTGTAAGTTTCAAATTATGACCTCATGGCCCACCTGTGGCTCCTTTGCTGCTCATAGCCCTCCTTTTACCCCTTAACTGTTTGTGGCCCCTGAGTATCTTTCATGTGCCCCAAGGGGGCCACTTGGCCTACTTGGGAAACCTTGGTTTAGGATAACTAACTTTAAAGCCTGTTACATAACAACACTAATATAACAAAAGTATTATATATTGTTCAATGTTATTTTAAAATTACTTTATGACAATCTTTATAATTATTTTAAGTATTTAAAATTGTTAATTAAAAAACCATATCGTTTATACAAATTAACATTATTCATAAAAAACAAAATTTTTTAGAGATAAACTGACAATCTCAAAAGAAGATCAGAAGATGTCAAGATGGAAAGAAGGGATGATCACATAAGTCAAATAAGGTCAGTTCATTTTATTTAAGAAGTTGTGATAAAAAATTGTAGTGCTTTTTTCTTTGATTAGAAAATATTTTAAAGGTGTAACTTTATTGAAAGAAAAGTTTGATTAAAACTAAGAAATGTAACAATTAAAATTAATAACCAGGAGAAAACTTTAAAAACATTATTAAAGCCTGTAAAAAAAATCTTAAACTCTAAGCAGATGTTTCCACAATTGAATTTGTCTTGAAATTAATGTATTTATGATTTTTTTTTTAAATGGCCAAAAGAAATTAAAAATGTCATAGCCCCCTTCAACAATTTTACTCAAAAGTCATTTTAGACCTTTTTTGCTCTTCATCTGCAACTCAAGAATATCTAGTGTAAGTTTCAAATTATGACCTCATGGCCCACCTGTGGCTCCTTTGCTGCTCATAGCCCTCCTTTTACCCCTTAACTGTTTGTGGCCCCTGAGTATCTTTCATGTGCCCCAAGGGGGCCACTTGGCCTACTTGGGAAACCTTGGTTTAGGATAACTAACTTTAAAGCCTGTTACATAACAAAACTAATAAAACAAAAATATTATATATTGTTCAATGTTATTTTAAAATTACTTTATGACAATCTTTACAATTATTTTAAGTATTTAAAATTGATAATTAAAAAACCATATCGTTTATACAAATTAACATTATTCATAAAAAACAAAATTTTTTAGAGATAAACTGACAATCTCAAAAGAAGATCAGAAGATGTCAAGATGGAAAGAAGGGATGATCACATAAGTCAAATAAGGTCAGTTCATTTTATTTAAGAAGTTGTGATAAAAAATTGTAGTGTTTTTTTCTTTGATTGGAAAATATTTTGAAGGTGTAACTTTATTGAAAGAAAAGTTTGATTAAAACTAAGAAATGTAACAATTAAAATTAATAACCAGGAGAAAACTTGAAAAACATTATTGAAGCCTGTAAAAAAAATCTTAAACTCATAGCAGACGTTTTTTCCACAATTGAATTTGTCTTGAAATTAATTTAAAATTTATTAGAGCAGAAAAATTGTTGTCTAATTAATAAAAGCATTTATAAATATTCTGTGATTTATAATAGTTAGATTTACTAGTTTATTAATTTTGTATATTTAAGAATTAGTACTTTTAAGACTACTAAAATTAAGCAGGTTTAAATAAGTAGACCAGTGTCTGGAAAAGATCGTTGATGTTGGTGTTGATACAAAGTATGGTTAGAAAACTTGATTTTTTTTTGTAAATTCTTTAACTCTTTATTTCAAGCATAAAATCTAATTTTCAATTCAACTTACTGAACTGAAAAAATGTTTATCCATTTTCGCTAACATTAAACAATTAATTAGGTCTGAACATTGAAGGAACAAAAGGAGATGTAGGAATGAGAGACTTCAGGAGTGTAACCAGTGGACACAACGTTGGAAGTTCTTAAAATGGAGCTGTGTTAAGTGGAACTGGAGCTAAAAGGAGGAGATTGGAAAATAATCAAGTAAGATTATATTGTATAGAAGAATAGTTTTTAAACTATTATTTAGTATTAAACCCAGTAATAATTAAGATAAGAAACCTGAAATTTCAAACCAAAATCCTAAACTAAAAACCTTGAAATTCAAACTTTTTTTATAATACGTATGTTGTAATAATTTTGTTTATAAATTTCAAAGTGGTTTTGTTAGAATTTTAGTTCCATTTCATATTGTTTGTAGCAAGTTTTGCGCCAATAAGTTTTCAAAACGTTTCAATTTTTTGCGCCATTGACTGTTTTAAAATCAAAAGAAAATGGCGCGAATAATTTTAAATTTTGCGCGCGATTTTTTAAGAGGCAAATTTAAAAATTCTTAGTTTTTTAGTCCGGTCGTGACGTAATTTTTTTTTTTTTTGAATTAAAGCTCATAGATATAAAGCAATGTCCGACACCGGCCTTTTACATTTTCAAGCCCAAAGCAATACTTAAATGAAACTTAATTTATTGATATTACGTCTGACAAGTTTTACTAAACTAAATTTATTTACTTAAATAAATTACAATAATGCAATTTACCACCCGACTTTTGTCAATGTAAAACGTAAGGATGGTATTAGTTATGTACTTTCATTAACTATTTATTAAATATTTTTAACTAAATAGTATTAAGGTTATTTAACTTTAAAATCAAAACTTATAATTCTATCTAAAGAATTTATTTGATTTCAACAATTAGTTGAATTTATAATGATTTTAATTCTTATGATTTCTACATAGTATTAAAAAAAAATCATAGAATAAATTATTTGTTATCAAGTTTAAGAATAATAATTTAACAAAGTTATGACTTATGAAAAACAAAATATGTTGCTTGTTTTGAGATTAATTAAGACATTATGTAAATCTAAAACATAACATATTTGGAATAGTATGTGTATTGTATGATTAAGTATTTATTTAGTTTATGCTAAATGCAGGTTTTTAAGGGAACACCTTGTATCTGAAGGATAAAATCAACTTCAGAAACAGTTTTAATGTCCTTTGAATTGATAAATAAACAATCTTGATCTTTTTCACGCTAAATCATTGTACTTTAATCCAATTAGTGCTATTTAGGTCTTAAATATTTATAATTGTTATAAAAAAGTTATCTTTTATTTTATTGTTATTTCAATAACCTGGAATAAAAATAAAAAACAGAATTAGACAACACCTGAAATTTTGAACAAAATTACTAACCTGGAATTTTGAACAAAAATCACTAAAAAACCTGGCATTTTAAACAACTTTTATATGTTAAGTAGAAAAATTTCAAGTCGACTCAAAAAATCTTCTTTGCAATAAAAAGTATTGTGTGGTAATTGGGACTTTAAAAAATAACTGGCCTGGTTATTTTTGATACTGAGGATAAGGGATGTTTTTAGTTAAGTTAATAAGAGAAAGGGATTCAAATTTTATTACTAAAGTTAACATTATATAATTTTTTTAAAGTTTGGACTACAACAGGGGTCGGCAGCCTTATGTAACTTGCGGGCCAACTTCCCTGTAAAAAAATGCTCGCGGGCCGCACTATTTAAAAAAAGCAAACATTTGAGGGCTGCATTAATTTAAAAGTTGTAATAATCAGTAGAAAAATATTATTAAAGATCTAAAATATAATAAATAAGCAATATGAGAGGACTAATAAAGAGAGTCTATTGAATTAGGGGCCTAACTGTAAACTTTCTTACATGAAAAATAATTTTTATCGTTTTTAAAACGTATATTTTTGGCTAAAAAGGAGCTCGTGGGCTGCAGATATTGACTTTGAGGGCAGCATTTTGCCCGCGGACCGCAGTACCCCTGGACTATAAGATACTGTATATAGAAAAACAAATTCTGACTAAATTTTGTGATACAACCAGTTTCATAAAACAAATCCGATACAAATGAAACAAGAAAGTTTAAAGACCAAAATTTTTGAAATCTTTTAAAGCCCAAAAGCGTTTGTCATTCTCAATTAACTTTAGACTGCTATAAACTGTTATTTGTAGTATTACGAAGATCGTGTACTCTTTTTTTATTGTAAATTTAAAAAGCAAAAGCGGGAAATTTTCTGCGCGCTTAATTTGAAATATAAGTTTCCTTTATGACGTAGTTGAGATTTTTTTACATTTTACCAAAATTATAATTTGTTCTTATACAGCCGCTTACTTCGATTAGTTTTAATGTTCTGCGCAATTATTCGATTAAAAAACAGAGTCCTTAATAATAAATAACCTGCTAAGCTATTAGTGCATGTAACATGTAATGATACTTATTACAAATGTATCTGTTTTAATTTATAGTGTTTTTTTTGGAAAACTTCATAGTTTTAACCAGTGTGGTCTTCAACAATTAAAAAAAAAAGTAAAATAACAAAAAATTAGACTATGCTTGTTAGATTACAGAAATTATCAAGTGTAACTTTTTTAAAGTGCCTTACTAATTTAATAATGCTTTAAAAGTTGTTATTTCATGTTTTAAACAGCTAATGAGGAAGAGAAAGCAAACGTTAATTAAAAAGTTTTGTTTTGTATTAACTATTTTTCCTGCGGACTTTAGTTGTCTTTATCATTCACCTTAAAAATTCACCTATTTTGTTCTTCATCATGACCTTCAAAGTAACTAGTGTAAATTTTATGATTTTTTTGATTGTCACGTCCCCCCTCCCCCCAACCCGTTTCGGCCTATTTGCAGGTTACAGGTCCCTTAATTTAAAAAATCCCTTATTTTAGGAAAGCCTGTTCCAGAGAAACGATTAGTTTATTAGGATTGAGTTTGCTACATCAAATAACCCAAAAAGCATTACAACTATCAGGATTGCTAAAAAGTCAGGAAAAAAAAAGGGATTTTGCAAAATAGTCAAGTATAAAAATGTTCTTATCAAGAAATTTTAACAGCACTAAAAGCTACATTTTGCTGATGTTATTTACTAAAAATTTTTTCTTTCGCAATCCATCGTTTATCAGAATCTAATTAAATTTTTCTGATGAATTGTAATTTTTCTTGTGCTCATTAACTCTATGGAAGAGAGTTGGTTTTATTTTTTGTATAAAGGTGTTTAATTTCATGCCCATAGGTAGTCAGTTATTCTCAATTTACTTTAGACTGTTGTTAACTGTTATTTGTAGTATTACGAAGATCGTGTACTCTTTTTGTATTGTAAATTTTAAAAGCAAAAGCGGGAAATTTTCTGCGCGCTAAATTTGAAATATAAGTTTCCTTTATGACGTAGTTAAGATTTTTTTACATTTTAACAAAATTATAATTTTTTCTTATACAGCCGCTCACTTCGACTAGTTTGTAATTATTGTTCTTCGCAATTATTCGGTTAAAATACAGAGTCCTTCTTAATAATAAATAACCAGCTAAGCTTTTGTGCATGTAACATGTAATGATACTTATTACAAATGTATCTGTTTTAAGTTATAGTGTTTTTTTTTTGAAAAACTTCATAGTTTTAACCAGTTTGGTCTTCAACAATTTAAAAGAATAAATACAGTAAAATAACAAAATATTAGACTGTGCTTGTTAGATTGTAGAAAATATCAAGTGTAACTTATAAATTTATTTTTCAAGTGTCTTACTAATTTAATAATGCTTTAAAAGTTGTTATTTTATGTTTTAAACAGCTAATGAAGAAGAGAAAGCAAACGTTAATTAAAAAGTTTTGTTTTATCTTAACTATTTTTCCTGCGGACAGTAATTGTATATACCATTAACCTTAGAAAAAATGCAGAAACTCATTGTAGCTTATTATAGTTTAAAAAGTTTAGAAAAACTGTACTTGATAATTTTTGTCTAAAAGTTTATACAGGGAAACACTGGAAAACACAGTGCAACTTAACCTGGAAATTCTGGAATTCGACAATTTAGGCAAAAATATCCTGGAAAAACCTGGAACTTGAGAATTTTTGAAAAAAAAAACTGGAATTTTGATCAAAAAACTTATAAAAATCCTAGAATTTTTTATAATTTTAACATATTCAGTCCTATAATTTGAATTTGATACTAAAGATACATCATATAAACAAGATTTTTAAGCAATATAACTTTTTTTTTATTATAAAACACATTTAAAGTAACTTTACAGCATCTTTTAAATGTTTTTGTACTATTTAACACAGTTTTTTATAGAAATTAACTTAAAACTAGAAGTAAACCCAAAAACGTTTACTTTTAAAGATCTGGAAGAAATTTGTAAAACTTGGAAAAATTTTTAAAAAAACGAGTGGCAACCCTGTTTATAGTAAAATTGCAGTTCTTTGATAATCCAACGAAAGGGGTTCGTTATTTCTTTCATTAGTTTTGTTGTTTTTTAATTTTATTTATTTGAACTTAAGCTTTCTCCAATCAGTTTCTGCTCCCATTTACTTATTTTATTGTTATGAGAAATTCTCCAACTTGGATTTTATCTGCCCATGTTATTGAAAATGCTAATTTAAGATGTTTTTTTCTTAACAAGTACACTACTTATATTCTTTTATTAATTTTTAATTTCACTCTCCACTTTTTTTATGCCAACTAGTATGCTATGAATGTATCAGTTACAATTGAAATACTTAATAAAAATGTTTGAAAGTAATAAGTATTCATAAAAAATAAAAAATCGGTTGGAAATCCAACAAATAAAGTTGTTATATTAAAAAAATATACTGAAAATAAAAACTATTAAAAGAGAAATTACTAAAAATAAATATAAATTAAAACTAGTTTTAGCCATGTCTCTAAGATTATTCAAAAGTTTTCGAAATATAAAAATAGTGAGTAGGTTGTAATTACAACTAAATACTTTTTAAATGTTTTTATATTACAATTAGTGGCCTTTTATTAAAATTTTAAGAGTTTAAATTGTCATGTACCCGAATGTATCAATTTATTTCTTTATTTTGTATTTAAGCTGTATATGTGCAATTCACATGCTTTAATAAACTGTGTCAAGATTTCAAATATAATTGAAAGTTTAGTGGTTCATCATACTAAAACTTAATTACACTTTTACAGTTGTTTTAGTTAATGGTGCTGCTGTCTTATTCTTTTTAGATGTTAGTTAATATATTTAATTTATCTTTGGAACGTTTGTTGAAATTTGTTCTTTATGTTTAAATAATCACAAAAATCTTTAAATAAAAACATTTTGATAAAGTATTGTCGAGAACACTCAATAAATAAAAAATATTATTACCAACACTGTTTTATCGAAAATCAGACTCAAACTGCAATTTTTGTTACATTACAAGTTCAGTGTTCCCCGAAATTGTTTTCATAATGCCCCCTTTGAAGAAATTAAAAAACAAATGGTCTTCTTTATGAACTAAAAAGAAAACTATTGGTAGCCAGACACTTTTTTATTTTTGTTCTTTATTGTGACCTTCTTAGTATCTAGTCAAAATTTGAATTTGTTGTCCTTCTGATTGTCACGCCCCCCTTCAACCCATTTGCAGGTTATAGTCTCCTAAATTAAAAAAAGCGGCCCACTTCGGGAAAGCCTGTTCCAGATAAATGATTAATTTATTAGGATTGAATTTGCTACTTTAATTAACCCAAAAAGTACCACAACTGTCAGGGTTGCCACAAAGTCAGAAAAAAAAATTATTGCAAAATAGTCAGGAAATTTCATATAAACATGCACTTAGTAAGAAATTTTATCATCACTAAAAACTGGATTTTACTAATTTCTAAAAAAATTTGTTTTCGCAATTCATCGTTTTTCAGAATCTAATTAAATTTTTCTGATGAATTGTAATCTTTCTTGTGTGTATTCACTCTATGGAAGAGAGTTGGTTTCATTTTTTGTATAAAGGTTTTTAACTTACAATTTAAACTCTTTGGTTACGTATTTTTGGATCGGTTTCAATGAAGTGTATGGTTTAGAAAAGTCCGGATTTTTTTAGCTCTTTTTTGTGGCTTAGGTTTGTTTAAACATGTTAATATATGTTCGAGTCTGATTAAATAAAAGCTATTTATTTATTATTTCAAAACTGAAATCCATGAGAGTTATAACTATATCTACAATTAGAGTTGTTCATCAAGTGTACGACTGTAGCTGATCTTTTGATAATATTTTTGACTGCTCTTTTTCTTGTTATCACTAATGTAAAGTTGACGGCGTTTTTGTAGATATTCGTTGAAACACGTTTTCAAATGTTTTTAAATTGTTATAGGTTTGTCCAATGCAGCTCTATTATTAGCATTGAAATTTGTATACTGGTTAAAACAATCCGTTTTTTCTGCTTAAACTAAGTGCATTTTTAAAAGTAAAGAAAACTCCGGCTCTCACTAAAGAATTTTTTTTAAATAAGTTTTAAATTATTTACAACATTTTGTAGTTAAATAAACTTTGGCAATTTTAAATTTACTAATACACTGGGTTGCCACATAGTCAGGAAATCAGGAAAAATAACAAAATGACAAAAGTCAGCAAAAAATGGGGGTTTAAAAAAAAAAGGGAATTTGATAAAATTTAAATAAAAGTCAGTTTTTGTCAGTTTAGATTTACAAAGTTCATTATTTTCAAAGCCTTCAATGGTGGAAATTAATTAAAAATTCCTTAAAGTCAGAAAAAAATGCCAAAATTTTCTTAGATATTTACAAAATTATTTAATTTCCAATGCCTTCATCTGGTATAAATTAGTGAAATATCCATTATAAAACTGCTAAATTTTTCTATGAACATTATGAACAAGTACCCTACTTGAACAAGCATATTTTGTTAGCTTTTTAGTATTGATGATCTGTAGCAAGGACACTTCCATAGTTAAACGGTGATATCTAGAATAATTTTAGAATCAAAGTGTTTTTTGTTTAAGTAAATAATTGAATTCTTTATAATTAAGCAGTTGGTTTAGTATTTTATGTAACAAACTGATGTGTATACTCCACCTCTTTATAATTTTTCAAAGTTGTTTAAATTTATAAAATAAGTTATAAGAGAGGTATATGCCAAGATTAAGTATACTTATTATTTGTATTTTTGTAAAAAAACTTAAGTTTTTAAAATAAATAATAGTGTATTTATTTTGTACAATTTTATACAAATGATAAGTTACGTTATTGTTTTAGGAATTTAGTTGCTAAAGTTCGTTATTAATTTAAGGTTTTAATTGTAAAATTTTCTTATATGTCGTTTCGTTTGTTTAGATACTTATTTATTATTAGGAAATGCTTAAAAACGGCGACTTTTTTTTAGACAAGCTGTGTTTATAAGGTACAGGGTTGCCACTTTACCTGGAAACCTAGAAAAACCTTAAAATACCTGGAATTTAACAAATTAGGCAAAAAAAACTGTAATTTGAGAAATTTTTATAAAAACCTGGAACTTCGAACAAAAATAACTAAAAAAAACCTGGAATTTTACCAATTTTCACAAGTTTAGTAGCAAAATTTCGATTTGACTCAAAAAATCTATCATGTGAATTAAAAATTTCATTCATCATCAATTATTTTTATTAAAAACATATTTAAATTAGTTTTTAGTATCTTTTTAATGTTTTTATACTATTTAACACAGTTTCTTAACTTAAACTCAACTCTAAACTAAAAATAGACCCAAAAATGTGCACTTTTAAAAACCTGGAAAAAATTTATAAAACCTGAAAAAACGAGTGGCAACCCTGAAGGTAATAATACAATATTTTTCTGATAGATCTGTTTATTGAAATACATCAATCATACACAGATGGTTCAAATGATTTAATGGAAGTTTGATTATTGAATTCAGCAGAAAAACTGTTGTTTTAACCTGTATAAAATTTAGATCGATAGCTTTATATAGTTTCAAGTGTTAGATTAAGTATTTTAGAATGAGTTTAAATTAATTTAGAAAAGTCAGGAAATTTTTCTCAGCTTGATCTGTGGCAACCATGACTATCCCAAGAAGCCATGTAAAAAATCACAAAATTATTTCTAAAGTTTAAATTAACTTCTCACACTTTGTTGCTGTTCAGGATAAAACAGGCTTTTTATAAAATGTTTAGGAATTAAGTCTTTTCTGATTGTAGTTGGAATTTAAGAAACAAATTATTTTAAGGGCCGTGACCGAGACCAATATTTTCCATACTTATGGAAGAATATTATATGCTTAATCATACGGCGTACTTAAAATATGTTTTTTATTTAAAACCAAATAATATTGATAAAATCCTTTAAGAATTTAAAACCTCATAATACCTAGTGTGGACTTTAAAAATTACTTATAGGGACCGTAGTTTGCCGATTCTTTATCAGTTGTATGTTATGCTTTGATTTCAATAAATCTTTGTAACAAAAGTTTTAAGTTAATGTTCTAATCAAGTGATACTTCGTACTAAGAAATATAAAAACAGTAACTCCGAAAAACTGATGACATTAATAATATCAGTATGCCAGTTAACTGTATCTAGTGGTACACCTTTCATATACCATTATTTAAGTTTAATGGCGAATTACTTAAGTTCCGTTCCAACCATGTACTTAGCTAAACTGCTGTAAGCAAGCATTCGGTTTTATTATACGTTACGTCACTAATTCTTTCAGATGTAGACTCAAAATCATTAAAAAACTGTGTCTGAAAATTTGCATAATTCTCTTCTTTTCGAATCTATGAGCTCTCTTCCTCTAGATTTTTTGCACACAAATTGACACTTCCAACCGAACTGACGCGTATATATACGAGCTTCGGCATAGCTACTTTGATAAGAAAACAAGAGGCGTTTATGAAAACGATGAACATACGGCCTCAAAACAGTGTCGAAACGCATTGATTTCTTATGAGTTCTAATGAATTTCTATAACAACATAAAGTCAATAGACAATGCGACTTGGCGACTTGGCGCACTTGGCCACCTTGGCACATGACAAGTTCTTATTGCGCAAAGCAAAGTAAAAACTATAGATTATCGTTATACTCTTTAACACAGTTTTTACCTTAAACTTGAAACATATCCTAAAATGTGTAACTTGAAAAACCTAGAAGAAATTTTAAAACCCTGGAGAAAATATGCCAAATGTATTTGGCAACCCTGATAAAAGTAAACTTAGAATAAATTTTCATGTGAGTTTTGTTTAAGTAAAACTTTTATTCCTAATGTCCTAGGATAACAAAATTTTGTCTGTAAACTAAGCATAGTTTATAAATTGTAATATAAGATATTAAAAGTAAATCTTAACAATAATTATGTAAATTTTAGTTTTATTTGTGCTAGGTTTTAAAATAAAGTCGTATAGCAATTCGGTCCACTTTTTTTACTAAGATTGCTTAAGCTGAAACACAATTCTTAAAAAGTACCTTTTGGTTTAGTACTTAAGGATTTTCTAAGTAATATGTGCAGTACACGTACTTCAAAATCCTTTTAAGTAAATTGTACTTCTTGGAAACTTTGAACAAATTAGATTTAAATAGTCTAACTTGTCTAGCAATATAGAGAAGAGTACATCAGATGCGCAGAAGATTATAATAAAGAAATCTTGTTGAGATGTTGCGAGTATTCTTATTATTACTTTGAACATTTCAGGTGACATGAAAAAGTATTACTTAAAAATAATACACTATTTTGTTGTATTGACATGAAAATAAGTTAACAAGTTGAAAATTACAAACTATTTAGAAAACATGTTGAATATTCAGTTTATACTGGTAAAGTTGTTGTTTTTGCCTGTTTGTTATTTTTCATAGTGTGAAAAAACAATGAAACTATTTAATTAAAACTAAACGTTTTTTTTTTAATTCTGTTTGTATAAACCTTTATTGTTGAAAAACTTGTTGTATAATAGATTTAACTTACTTTGGTTTTAAACTTTTTATGTCTTAACTCATTTTTATAAAGGTCAAAATAAAAAATATTAAGAAAATTTGATACTGTACGGTTCAAAAAAAAATTAACTATTAAACTAACCTAGTTTTCAATAAATTATAGGGTGTACAGAAAAATGTATAGCGAAAGAAAGGAGGTTAGTTTGGTAAACTAAACTTTATATAAAAAAAAACTGATTTTATTTTAGCAATATAAATAATCACAAGTAAAATAGTTAACTTATGTTGGTAGCACAATAATCATTTAAAAAGAAAACTTTTAGTAAGTTATAAAAAACTAATGATAGATAGGTAAACGTGATGTTTAAATTGATGCCTAGTTTTAAAACTTGATCTTTAACCGTGTAATCGTCCATAAATTTCTACCACTATCAAGTTGTTATTGAAAAAACACTAAAAAAACACAGCTTTCCTGGTTTGCAGTGTGTTTCAACAAGGATGAATGTGAAAAATTGGCGAATAGATATGATGGAATTCCTTATTTTCAAGATAATATGCTTGAACGTATCAAAACAGATGAGGCCGCACAAGTGAGATAGTATTTTTGATTGTCATGTAGGTTCATATTATTTACAGAAATCCTTCTGCAACAATAGTTGTAAGGTTTTATAGTTGTGAAAACTGTTAACTGAAGAACAGCACTTAATTTAGCCGCAAGCTAGAGACTTATGTTAAAAGTATTTTTAGCATACAAATTATTTTATTCTTATTTTTTTTTGCTCTCAGTAACATCAAAAGTATATAAACTTAAGTAACACTATAAATTCATTGATAACCAAAAAGTGATATTATTATATTCGATATATATATTTTAAATGTTGGTATGCATAATTCTAATTGAACTATCAATGTAAAAAATGATTATACTTTTTAGCAAAGAAAAGTTTTCGAGTTCAAAGGCGTTACCGATGACCAAAGAAAATCTGCAAAGGCTTTTGTAAGATAAACAATTGAATTTTACATATTGTAATAAAAGTTTTTTTAAATCTTTAGATTTGTAGTTTTATTTTTAATTCAAATATAACTTGCAACAAAACTTCTCGACTCAAACATATTAGTTTCATTACAGTAGTACCTGTCAAGCAAAAAGATCAAAACTTCTACTCTTAAACCTCAACAAACACTTTATCAAATGTTCATCTTTTTTATTTACAAACAGCTCGCTGAGATGGAAAACCTGCGGAAGGAAGACGCCAGCGAGGAAGGTAACTCGGAAGACCATCCTCAGGTAGATCGGGAGGAGGAGGATATGAAAACTGTCCGGACAAACGGGAAGACCTCGTTCAAAACCCGGCAAGGAGACAGCGTTACCATCGACGCCGTTCCGTCCAGAGTTTCCTTCGAAGAATTTTCCTGCCACTTCGACTTCAACCCCCGACGTTCCGCAGCAGGTGGTCGCATGAAATTGGTAATATTAAGTGTGCGGCTGTCAGGGCGTTAGATGGTTGTCCGATACTTTCAGTAGAGAGTGAAAATGGCAGTTTTTAAAAACTACCAGTTTTAAACGGAGTTTACACGTTAATACTCGTGCGACAGTATTTTGAAAATAGAAACTTAATAAAAACAATGTTAACTGTTTGTATTTTTTATTTAATGCAATTATTTAAATGAAAACTACAGATGCGTCTGTTGAGCAGCAGAAAAGTAGGAAGAAAAAGATAAAAGTTCCCAAATTGAAAGATGATAAAGGTATTTTAATATGAGATTGTTTTACTGAAATAAATGCTAAAACACAGTTATCAAAATATTTTTATTTTAATTTATAAAAAGAATAATTTGTTAAAACGGTATGTAATCGATGTTATAGTTCGTATATGATAAGTTTGAAAAACTTAACAAAAGTTTAAAGCAAATTTAGTTTATAGCTTTAAATATTAAAAATATTAAAATTTGTATTTTTTTTACAGATCTATTTGAGCTTTGGAAATAAACCTTTTTTTAAGGTTAGTTTTTTTTATAATAGTGTTTGAAATTTACGATTGAAAATTAATTTGCTTAATAAAATAGTAGTTTATTTTTTATCATATATTTAATAATTTTAATCAAATTTAATACTTTTTTCTCATTCATAACTATTTTATTTTAAATTAAACAAAGCAGCCGTTTAAGATATATCAGATTTTAATTATAAACTATAAAATTAAATTAATTGTTTATTTTATTTAAAACTTTTTTTTCAATTTGAATAAAAAAGCTAAAATATACTTTTATTAACTGCTCATACCAAATTTATCCTAGTTGTTTTCATACAGGCTATGATCATTCGCAAAATCCAAGCAAAGACAATTATACAACTACTACATCACTTTTATTGCTATGAAATTGTTTGTTCATTGCATTAATAAACTTTTTAAAGATTGAAACAATAAACCTCATTTAAATTTATTACATATATTTTTAATTTTAGATATATACTATTCATAAACTTAAACAACTACTTATATTCGGCTAGTAATTTTAAAGGTCAGTTATATTTGCATATTTGATGAGTTAGAAAAGTAAAAACTCAGCAAGTAACTTTGCATTGCACATATAATATAACGGTTTACACATTTAAAAACTACCTGCATTATTATTTTCATGTTAAGTTTTATTTATAACGAATAAAAATAATTGACAGCATGCAAATTTCTTTAAATTTTATAAGAAAGTAATACTTTATTTAAATTGTTATTTATTAGAAGGTATTTTTTTTTTGTTTTTACTCAGTTTTTTCACATATTCCTATACATTGCTATGACAATTTAATTTAATTAAAAAGTAATGGTTCTTTTATTAGTAGGTTAAAGGTTAGTGAAAAAACTGCAGAATACAAAAGTTATGTTTTTTTAATTGATTAAAAAAACTGAAAACGAGTTAGCAAAATAAAGAACCATACAATAAAAGTCTTCATTTTTTCATTAAGAAGTTTTTTATTAAAATTTATTATCAACTACAATTAAACCAAACATATTGTTACAACTT
>NW_028139628.1:0-26723 GCF_965202585.1 Thalia democratica
TCACAAAGAAAAAAAAAAACAATTGCTATAATCAAAAAGTTTCGGAGAATTCTCATATAAAGAGACAAAAATGGTCTTTAAAAATTGAATGGGCGTCTTTCCTAAGGTATGTAATTTTGCAATTCAGTCTTTGATTTTTAGTTTTTGACGTATTTTGTTCAAAAATGACGTAACAAAAAAAAGTTATTTTTCGTCGTTAAAAAAATGGTTTCGGAGAGTTCCCTTATAAAAAGTCACAAATGGTCTTTAAAAATGGTATTGGCGTCTTCCCCAAGGTCTGTAGTGTTGCAATTCAGCCTTTGATTTTTAATTTTTGACGTGTTTTTTTTCAAAAAAGACGTCATAAAAAAAAGTCATTTTTCGCCCTAAAAAACTTGTTTTGGAGAATACTCTTATAAATAGGCAATATTGTTAATTTAGAATAGTATGGGGCATTTGCATCTACTCAAAAATTTTATTTTTGAAATTTTTTTGACTTTCTATTTTTTTAAAATTAATTCATGTAAAAGTAATCGTTTTTAAAACACTTTCTTAAAGTATTTCCTAATAATGAAGATAAAGTAATAAAAAAACTTAAAAATCTTTCTGAAGTTTTGTAGTTTTGCAAATCAGTTCTGATTGTTTTAAAAACGTTTCAAAAATGACGTCACATAAATTTAATTTTTTGCTTTAAAAAACTTGTTTCGAACGTTTCTCCTAGAAATATTAAAATTAATTATTCAGAATAGAATAGGCTCCTTCTTCAAGATTTCTTTTTTTTGAAAATTGACTATTGTTTATCGATTCTATTACAATCAAGTCATAGAAGAATAATCTTTTTTTAATTATTTCTTAAGTGTATTACCTCATAACGAATATTAAGTGATAAGAAAAGATTAAGAGTCTTTATCAAGTTTTGTAAATTTGCAAATCAGTTTTTGATTGTTTTAAAGACGTTTTAGATTTAAAAAATTTAAATTTATTTCTTAAAAAAAGTATTTCCGTTCCGTCCTTATTTTGCTCAATAGTTTTTCAAACTAATCTTTAAGTTTTAAATTAGTTTGTTCAACCGAAATTGATTATAAATATAATTTTTAAGCCAATCTAATATAAAATGACTTATAAAGTTTTTTACATTGAATAATTTTTAATGGTTAATTAACAATTTCCAAAAAGATTGTTAAAGTTTTAATTCTTTATATAATTTTTAATATAATTAATTTACTCTATTCAATAAAATAAAGTTTAATTACAAAAATTTTCAAAAAAAAGTAGAAACGGCACATAAAAAAAACATAAAACTAGTTATAAAAACAACTTAATAAAATATGTATTTGTCAAAGTTAAAATAGTTTTCAAAACACTAGTACAATAAGTAATAACATTTAAAATTAATTTAAAAAATAAAAGTATAGTTATTAGAGTAACTGACTAATTTAATCAATTCAGATTAAAGTTAACTAAAACAAGTTACTTGGTTTTTGTAAATAGCTATTAACTGATAATCGTTTGAAAAGATAATTATAGTTTGTAAAACAAACTAGATAAATTGTGGTGTAATTTGTATTAAAACTTTCAGTCATCAAATTGTTTTACAAACAAATTCTTGATTATCATGTTTTTTTTTATGCAAAATTAAAATAAGAAGTATAGTTTTCCTTTTTTTGTTGTTTTTTAAAAACGATAAAAATAAAAACTATAATGTCAGAGGAATTTTTACTGACGATGCTATATTTATATGTTCATTTTTTTTTTTTTATGAAAATTTATTGTTAAATAACTTGTCTAATTAATCAGCGATAAGTTATAAAAGCTTTTTTAAATTTTATATCACTATAACCTTCTTATACTATCAAAACTTTTACATTTCTGCTTTGAATACAAAAACATATTTTTTAAAGTCCATAGTTTTACGATTCTTGGTTGCCACAGCAAAACAAACTCTAACTTAACTTTGTGTAAACATTTTTTGTAAACAATCTAAACTTTCTTTATTAAATTCAATTTATAAGTATTTTAAATTCTAAAAGTAAATTTTTAGCAACATTATTCTTTTTATATAATAATAATACTTGTTAAAAAATTATAGATCCATTTAAGAACTAAATAAAATGCCAAAAAAAAATATTTCACCATTGAGCCAACTTTGTGATGAGGAGCTATTTATTAAGACAGCTATTGACTGTTCTCTACTATATCACATAGAAAATTGTAGTGTTAGAACAGCTGCAGAAGTGTTCTTAAAAACAATAATTAAAGGAAAAAGATCCAAAGAATTTATGAGAAGATTTATTGAAAAATTTTTACGTGTTTGGAAGAAGGATGGAAAAGATTTTGAAAAGAAAATCAAGCAAAGAGGGCAGAATGAAAACATCACAAAAGTAAGTTCTTAAAAAGTGTATTAAATATCAATAAATGCAGCTTCTAGTATGTTATATTTTAACATTATTTATTATTTAAGAATATTTATGGTAAAAGATTGTCATTTGTTATAAATTTATTAACAGGTTTGTGATTCAAAAACATTTCCATCTGCTGAAATTTTAACTGAGCAAGTTTGTTAATTTTTTTAACCAATGTTTATAAAATTTTCAAAATATTTTTAAACTTTTATCTTAAATTTCTACACTTTAAACATAAATTATTATTATCAACTAAATATACAAAATAATGTTTAAATATTTAGTAATTGTGTATATATATAGTTTTTTGTAGTTATGTTTAATAATTTTTTTCAATCTTTAAGACTTTGAATTTCCTCTTTTATACCTTTGTTTTGCTAGCTTGATAAAACAGAGCTACTTGAAGACATTTTAAAAATTTAAAAACAGGTTAAATGTTATGACAAAGAATGTTCTTCTGGTGATACTTTGGATGAGCAAGTAAGTTTACATTTTGTAGTTTATTTTATTTTAAATTTCTAATAATTATAAATGATAAGAACAAAACTTTTTTTTCAAGAAATAAACCTAATCTTTTTGATTATGATGTTGTATTCATTCCATTACATATAACAAGTAACCATTGGGCATTTACCACCACTTTTGTAAATGAAAAGTGTATCAAATACTACGACAGTTTATCTAAAGGAAATGACTATGGCCTCAAACAATGTAAGAATTCAAAAGAGTTTTTAGAATCAAATTTCATCTTTAACTCCACTAAAATCCATTTTCCACAATGGAATTTAGAAAATGTTGTTAATACACCACAACAACTAGATGGCCATAATTGTGGTGTTTATGTCTGTCAACATATAAAAAGTATCTCGAGAAGTGAAAATTTTTCAATCTGTCCATCTGATCTTCCAGATATCAGAAAAGAGATGGTGGCAGAGCTTGTCTTAGGTTTTCTTTTTAATTAGAACTATTAGTAAGATAATGTTGTGTTAATTATAGTTTTATCGTTATTAAAATTCAGTGATAATTATATTTTGATTATGTTTTGTTTGTATAATTTTACTTTTTATTTACCAACCAAAAAAAAATTGATTTTAAATTATGTTAAGTGTACTACTTAGACAAATTAAGTTTGATCAATTTTGTTAATTCATACAGTTTGTTTTATTAAAATGTGACCAGGCTTGCATTGATTTTTACTAGTGTATTAGTTAGATTCAAGTTAGCTTTTGTATATTAGTTTAGATACAGTTTTTATCAATGATTATTAATACAGTTTTTTTATTAATTATGTAAACAAGTGTGCCTTTTTTATTTATTAGTTTTTAAATACAATCTAGAAATGTGAACAGGTTTGCCTTGTTTTAGTTATAAAAACAATAAATTACAGTTGATTTTTGTGTATAAGTGTAGATATTTTTTTGCTGAAGATTGCTTTTTATTATTAAAAATGTGAACAGGTTTGCCTTGTTTTAGTTATAAAAAAATAAATTACAGTTGATTTTTGTGTATAAGTGTAAATATTTTTTTAATGAAGATTGTTTTTCATTATTTAAAATGTAAACTAGAGTGCCTTGTTTTTTATTTAGTGTGATAGTTTATTTACATTGATATATATATATATATATAATTTTGACACTAAAACATTTTTTAAATGTGAAGAAAGTGTCAGCTTTTTCGTTTTGGAATTCTTTACTTTTCGTTGCATTATAGTAGAGTGTTGATTTTTTAAAATAGATGCTATTAAAGTAATGCTTTTTTTTGTTTGCATATATTTAAATGTATTAAGAAGAACTTTATTTTTTATTTTATTAGGTCGTTGAAATTTATTTTATTTTTGAACAAAGAAGTAGATTTTTGGTGTTTTTTTATGGTCATGTTTATAAAAGATCAAACATATCAAAAAATTCTACTGTAGTAGTTAATTTTTACAGAGTTTTATGTTGAAGGGGTGAAATTCTCAATCAAAAATTCCTTCTTGTATTATTTTTAGAATTTTTGATGTTATTATTTACTTCTGAAAACAAATTAAGTGTCTTAAAATAAAAGTTACTGTTTAAAGCAGTTCTTTATTAATTGCTTTAAAAGTTTCTTTACATTTTAAGTCAACTTTATATCTACAAAAAGTTATTACTGATGTTTATTTTTCTCTTTATTTTTACTAAACTATAGCTACTTTAAATTTTGTTTATTTTAAAATTCATTGATTTTTAAATGCTAAACTTTGATTGATTTTGATAATTAAGTAAAACAAACCAATTTCCAACTAACTTATAGTTTATAAAATGCTTTTAAAAGCTTAGTTTTTTAATTTGTTATAAAGCCGGATGGTAGTAAACTATTTGTAACATGTATTTTAATTTTTTTTTTATCTACGAAAAAAAGTACTTAACAACAAAAAGAATATACATACTATATGAACAACAATATTGTGTAGTAAATTGATAACTTTATAGGTTTCAGAAACATTTATTTATTTCAACTTGCTTAGACGAAGACGCCAATACCACTTTTAAAGACCAGCTTTGACTCTTAATATGAGAATTCTCCGAAACTATTTTTTTAGACGAAAAATGACTTTTTTTTTTGACGTCTTTTTTGTACAAAATACGTCAAAAAATAAAAATCAAAGACTGAATTGCAAAACTACAGAACTTGGGAAAGACGCCCATACCATTTTTAAAGACCATTTTTGACTCTTTATATAAGAATTCTCCGAAACTATTTTTTTATGACGAAATATGACTTTTTTTTTTGTGACGTCATTTTTGAAAAAAAAATATGTTAAAAATTAAAGACTGAATTGCAAAACTGCAGACCTTAAGGAAGACGCCAATACCTCTTTTAAAAACCATTTTTGACTCTTTATACGAGAATTCTCCGAAACTATTTTTTTATGACGAAAAATGACTTTTTTTTGTGACGTCATTTTTGAAAAAAAATACGTCAAAAAATAAAAATCAAAGACTGAATTGCAAAACTACAGAACTTGGGAAAGACGCCCATACCATTTTTAAAGACCATTTTTGACTCTTTATGTAAGAATTCTCCGAAACTAATTTTTTATGACGAAAAAAGACTTTTTTTTGTGACGTCATTTTTGAAAAAAAATACGTCAAAAATTAAAAATTAAAGACTGAATTGCAAAACTACAGACCTTAAGGAAGACGCCAATACCTCTTTTAAAGACCATTTTTGACTCTTTATACGAGAATTCTCCGAAACTATTTTTTTATGACGAAAAATGACTTTTTTTTGTGACGTCATTTTTGAAAAAAAATACGTCAAAAAATAAAAATCAAAGACTGAATTGCAAAACTACAGAACTTGGGAAAGACGCCCATACCATTTTTAAAGACCATTTTTGACTCTTTATGTAAGAATTCTCCGAAACTAATTTTTTATGACGAAAAATGACTTTTTTTTTGTGACGTCATTTTTGAATAAAATACGTCAAAAATAAAAAATCAAAGACTGAATTGCAAAACTACAGACCTTAAGGAAGACGCCAATACCTCTTTTAAAGATAATTTTTGACTCTTTATACGAGAATTCTCCGAAACTATTTTTTTATGACGAAAAATGACTTTTTTTTGTGACGTCATTTTTGAAAAAAATACGTCAAAAATTAAAAATCAAAGACTGAATTGCAAAACTGCAGACCTTAAGAAAAACGCCCATACCATTTTTAAAGACCAACTTTGACTCTTTAGATGAGAATTCTCCGAAACTATTTTTTTTGACGAAATTTTTTTTTTTTTTGTGACGTCATTTTTGAAAAAAAAATACGTCAAAAAATAAAAATCAAAGACTGAATTGCAAAACTACAGACCTTAGGGAAGACGCCCATACCATTTTTTTAGACCAACTTTGACTCTTTATATTAGAATTCTCCGAAACAAAATTACATCGAATACTTGGCGAATACTACACTAAATGCTGCAACGTAGAAAAACCTAGCATAGCTATAATAAAGCTCATTGATTATGAAGGTTTTAAATATTTTTCTCAACCATGTAAAATGTCAGCCAAAGTTGCTGCCCATTAGAAAATCTTTACCAAATGCATATAAAATAAGAAGAATGTAAGTTTTATTTAAACTTTAAAATATTAAAAAACATATAACTTGTCTTGAAACAGACATTAGACTTTTTAAAAGTTTTTTTGTGTCTGTTTACATAATTATTTTTGTTTATAATTCAACCCTTAAATTTAGATACTTATTCAAATTTTTAAAAGCTTAGTATTTTAAATAAAACAGTACAATAATTTCAAAAACTAAAAATGTCAAGTTAATTATTTGCTAACAGAGTTCCTAGCAAAGCAAGTTGATAACATAATGATAACAATTTTTCTCAGTACTTTTTCTTTATTTAACTAACATATATTTCAGTGTGTTAAGAAGTTAACACACTTTAACAGAGCTCTATAAAAAATAAATACTGTTAGGAAAGAATAAAAGCTAAGTTAAATGTATATATGTGTTTACTAAAAATAAGCATAATAACTAAAGATTAGCAGTTAATAATAGATACAATATATGATATTAAATCCAACTATTGTAAAACTAAATAAAGTTTGTAATGATGAAATCTAAATTGTAATAAAAGTAAAGGTAAAAACAAACTAGAATTACAAATCAAAAGTATAAACTACTTACATCCAAGTCAAAGAGTTACTAACAGTTATATAACATGGTTGCACACACTAAAGCTTGATCAAGACATTTAAGGTTTAAGTTCTTGAAAACCTCAGACTGACTCATATTAACTAGGGTTAGTTTAAAAATTATAATGTATTTAATGAAATTCATCTCAACTCAGGCTTTTTTTTTTGCAAAACTTGACTAGTTTTTATGACTTTAAAATCTTTTTTTTTAATAAAATGTTTCTTATTGAATTGATAAGCCCAAAGGAGTATTTTTTTTACAAAATTTTATGTACAATTTTGTTTCTATTAAACCTATAAGTATAAACTGTAAGTCAAGTTTTATAGAATACAAAAAAAAAACTTTTAAAATATAAATATTTTTGTAAAAATTATTCAATACAAACATATAGACCCTAATTTGTAGGGACATATTCCTGTGTTATAAGAAAACTTTTTTGTAAATAAAAAAAAAATATATATACAATAAAAGTTTTGCCCTACTCTCCTATGCCCTTAAACCCTTATGTTAATTATGTGGTTTTTTGAAGTATCATGATTAATTGCAGTATTTTCATTTAAATTATTCACTACTCTACTTTTTCTACTTTACCAGAAATTCAGGTTTAATCATGCTGAGAGGTGATAAACTTCTTATTGAAGGATAGCTTTAGTTTAAAACATAAGCATTCTGTTTAAAAAATAATTGCTTCTATAGAAATGAAAATTTGTACACCATAATGATTCCTAAATTTATTTTTTATTTATTTTGTAGACAATCCATTTTCAATTATGCTGTCACAACAAAAACTTGTTTTTAGCATAACAATTTGGTAACAGATCAGACTGTTATTAAATTCCTAAGTACTTAGGCTGACTCAGGCTAGTTAGGTTTTTTTTGTAAGATAATCGTGCTAGTTAATTTTTGTGTCTTTTCGGCCATTTTTTTGGGGTCTAGTTTTGAAAACAACTCTATGAGTTATTTTAAGGTAAAGTTTAAATGTTTGTGTAATCAATAATACTTAAATTAGTACCAAAATTGTTAGTATAATTATAATTGTACTATGAACACAATTTTACGAAGTTTTTTTTGTTTATATAAAGACGTGTCTTTACTAGTTGTCAAATAGTACTAGCTTATATGTTCGAACCTAGGAAAATAGACCCCAAAGATACACCAATAGTTTTTTATTAGATTTTAATATTTCAATCTAATAAACTTTTTAATATTTTACTTCAGCTTATAGTCTACTTTTTAGATTTCATTTTATTTTATTGTTTTGCTTTAATCAGTTGGTAAAATTTTCTACTTTGTGGTTATTTCTATTTAAAAAAAGCAATATTATTCCTTATCGTCGTTGTAAATATAAAGTAAGAAAGAGTATATATAAAATCTTGGTGGTATTGATTAAAAAGTAGACTATAAGTTGAAGTAAAATATTAAAAAGTTAATTAGATTGAAATATTAAAATCTAATAAAAAACTTTAATTTAATTTTATTGTTTTGCTTTAATCAGTTGGTAAAGTTTTCTACTTTGTGGTTATTTCTACTTTAAAAAAGCAATATTATTTCTTATTGGCGTTGTAAACATAAAGTAAGAAAGAGTATATATAAAATCTTGGTGGTATTGATTAAAAAAGTATAAGTTTTTATAGGCTAAAAGCAGTAGTTGTCACTTTAAATACTGTTTCACTGAAAAAAAGGTATTTAATAATTAAATCAATTAAACAAATTGTTGATAAAACTTTAGTGCACAAAATAGTTTATTATGTTATTATAAAATATTCATTAATGTTGATTTTCGAACAATTTAGTGTTGCTTCATTTTTTTGACTGTTCTCATAAATGCCTGCTTTAGTACATAAATAAAACAGTACTTTTCAGTTTCCAATGTGCAATGCTTGTTTGGATCTCTAGGTTTTAACAACTTATTACTTTGTATCTTATATAATATATATTTATTTAATTGATTTTTGTTTAATATATTCTAAATAATTGTATTAAACACTATTGTGAAATCAAATATTAGTTACAATTACAAAATGTGAAAATAAATTAAAACTTTAGGTCTAGTCAGTACAAAGTTGAAGTAGATGGTGTTAATTTTAGCTACAATCGAATTGGAAATGGTGATCATGTAGTATTGATGCTTCCTGGAGCTTTAGGTAAAGTATAAATTTAATTTTATTTGTATGTTTGAAGAAAGTTATGTTTTTACTCACTAGAATTTAAAAAAAAAATTGAGAAAGTAACAAAACTATTATCTATCTTTGGTTTTTTTATTGGTACTTAAAAGTATTTTATTCAAAAAATGTTAATAGGTTGCTCAGAAACAGATTTTTTGCCCCAGCTAAAAACTTTTGATGCTGAAAAATTCAATGTTATTTCGCTTGACTTAAAAGGTTATGGAAATACAAGACCACCATCTAGAGAATTTTCAGTTGATTTTTATGAAAAAGATGCAAATGATGCATTTAATGTTATGCAGGTTATTTACAGAAAACAAACAACTATTTAAAATCTTTCTCTAAAAACACTCACAAAATAGAATTTTAGATTAAAATTTGTAAAACATTTAAAAAATTCTATTTATCTCAGTGTTATCTTAAGTATTCTAAGCATAGATAATTTAAATTAAGATACTATCTAGTGAAGTAATAAATTCATCTAATATTTGTTATTAATAAATTAAACACATTATTTACTAAAAGTTTAACTCATGTCAAATTTTTTTAAGCTTGGAATATTTTGTTTCATAAAAATCTGTAAAAATAAGAAAGTTATATATCAACTACAGTTTCCTAAAAATAAAACGATGTATAACGTATTTGTTTTATCCATGTGTAATCTATTTTTGTATTTAGTTTTGAAAAAAAATCACCCCTTTTTTACTTGTTTACATTTTCAGACGTTAGGACATTCAAAATTTTCACTTCTTGGTTGGAGTGATGGAGGTAACTCTGCTGCAATAATGGCTGCTAAATATCCAAAGTTAATCAGAAAACTCGTAGTGTGGGGAAGTAATTCTTTTGTGACACAAGAAGAGCTGAAGTCTTACCAAAGTAAACATTTTTATTATTAAGATTTTGAAAGGGGGTTCACTTTGTTTTTTACAAGTTGATCTTTTTTTTGTAGTTTTATCGTATCTATCAATTTTTTTTACTTCTTAAAAAAATTCTAAGTTATTGTTGAGATATAAGCATTCAAAGTCAGTGAGTTTAATAAGTTTCTTATAAAAAGTGCAAACCAAAAGGGAAAAAACATAATTTTCGTCTAAAACTCTATCTTTTACTTCAGTTTTCAGCAAATCTTATTAAGATTTTTACAGTTGATCATTGCTAAAATTTAAAATTCTTACCTAAAAATTTTATATTTAAAAAATTAGTTTTTGATTAAAACACCACTATTTTTTGTTTATCTTTAGTTTTTATTTTTAAACATTATGAAAAAACTTATCACTTTCTTAGACTATTAAAGGAATGTTCTCTAAAAACTTAAGGCTTCGATCTGAAAAAAAGAAAGATAGGCCTATAAAGAATAAAAGTTGCAGTTTGTATTGGAAATTTGAACATAAAACTTAAAAGTTTATTGAATTAAATATATATTTTTAACACAGACTATTAGTTTATACATTGTGTTTTAAGTTTATTGTTAGTTTTTTGTAAAATAACGAAAATCCTTTATTTTGTATTGGTAGGTGTCAAAAGTCCACAAAGGGTCACTTTTGCAAGGGTTAAAACTTTTTTTTATTAGTTTTTTACTTTTATTATTTATTTTTACTATCATTGTTACCCCTAACCCTTACCCTTGGTTGGTAACTTTTATTATTTTTTATATTTCATATTTTTTTAACTATCATTATTACCCCTAACCCTTATCCTTGGTTGGTAGTTTTTTTCTTATTACTTTTACTGAATTAGTTTTTTTACTGCCACTGTTACCCCTACCACTTTTACCCTTGGTCGTAAATTTTGTTTTTTTATATTTTTTATAAATTGTTTTATTACAATCACTGTTACCTCTAACACTTGGTCAGTATTTTTTTTAATTAATTTTATTACTGTTTTATTTTCTACTCTCGTGCAAAATTGACCCACTGTAAAAATGACCCTTTGTACAAAATTGTTTTCATGCAAAAGTGACCCTTCGTGCAAAAATGACACTTTGTTCAAAAGTGTCTTCGTGCATTTTAACCCGTCCCCGTTATTTATATTGTTGTGTTTTTTTTAAATTAATACTGTTTTAGTTTGACTTATGTCATATAAGATAGCTAAGTATTAATTTTTGTTAGTTTTTGCTGAAAGTATTTAATTTTTTTTCTTAGTTGTCAAGTGTATGAAATTTATATTTTTATGATCCTTGTCATATTTTTCTTTTTAAATTCGTACGAAGCATGTCAAATTTTGTTTCATATGAAAATGTTAATACTTTTTACTTATATTTATAATAGTAAAGTCAGAAGTTTAAAACATTTTTTTTTAAATATCAGGTATACGTGATATAAATAGTTGGAGTCCTAGAATGAGGGAGCCAATGGTAAAGATGTATGGTTTAACAGAATTTGAAAGAATGTGGCATGATTGGGTTGATATTTTTTCAGAAATGGACACAAAAAAAGATGGATCAATTGACTTATATAAAAACGTTTGTATTTTTAACAGTATACTTTTACTAAAGTATAAAGTATTTGTAATTATTTAAAAATAACTTTACTTTTTTTTTTCTCTTTTAGGTTAGTTAGTTTAACAAAATTTTTTGAAATTATTAGTTATTACTCTTTTCATACGTAAATGTTATTTATTATCCAACAGTATCTGCTTTTTTGGAATCTTTAGAAATAGTTTGTAATCTTTCTAGTAATAGCTTGTTTTGTTTGTAGAAAGTACTGGTATGTTAATTTAAATAAAGTTAAACTAAGAGTTTAATTAGATAAGACAGACATAGAAAAACCTCATATGTCTTTTATATCGTTTAATCGAAATAATATATAATAAAAAAAAGTAAAAAAAAAGTGAAATATGTTTAAACAGAACAATTTCTAGTATATTTATAGAAATCACAAAAAAATTACATACAATATTTACAAGTTATTAAAGACTAATTACAAAGTATTTATAAAAGTTATAAAATTAGTTGATATGTTTTAAACTTTTTATATACTTCTTACTAGTAGTTATTTAATTTAAAATAACATGTAAAAATAAGTTTAAGTATTTTGAAAAGTACAAATCAGTTCTTTTAGTTAGTCTAAAGTTTTTGGGTGATAAACTAAAATAAATTGTATTTGAAAAATCTTTTAATAAATCAAGAAACGTATTTATGTATGACTAAAATTTTAGAAAAGAGGAGCAACTCTTTAAGCTAAATAAATTAACAGTTCATTTTATATTAAAAAGCGGAATTTAATAAGTCGTTTTATTAGGCTTTATCAAATATTAAGTGTGAAACTTTGATAATTCATGGTTTGAGAGATGCACTGGTTCCATTATTTCAAAGTGAGCACCTAAAAGCCAACATTGAAAAGTCCGAGTGAGCTGCTTGTTTTACTTTAGTTGTTTAATATTTTACGTTGTATATTGTCTGAGAAGTTATGTTTAAAATATTTATTGTTAACTATTATTTTGTTGTTTAAAAAAATTGATTGAAAATAAAAAGTCTATTGAGTTTTTTATTTGTTCCAAAAACTGTTTTCATGTTTTTCATCATAAACTTAAAAATTTTTATACTTATAAGAAACCTTTTTTCAGTGAACTTAGTATAATAAACAATTTTATAGGCTATTAGTATGGGATGATGGAGCACACAATCTTCACCTAAGACACCATGAGAGATTTAAAAAAGTTGTTGAAGAGTTTCTTAGCAAATAAATATATAAGGTCAAACCAATACAGACAATCTAAATGAAATATATAGCTTGCTTTAAAAAATTTTTAGATACATTCTCATTTAAAAAATATATATTTCAAATTTAGTTAGAATTAGTCATTATCTGAGTTCTATCAAGTCCTGTTGTTTGTTTTTATAGCGTTTTAAAATCATTTTAAAAAATAGTTGATAAGTAAATAAGAAACTTGTGTTACTTTAATAATAACAAAGTTGTTACAAACTCCAAATACTCAGGACAATCAGGATAACTCAGAATATTAAGAAATTTTTGAAAATCTCAGGATAACTTATGATATTTCAAACTTTATTTTTTAACTCTGGCTGACTCAGTATAGCTGTTTTTAATGAAAAACTCAAGATATGTTTTGGTTGTGTTAATAATCTCAGGACAGATTTTTTTCTAGGTTTTGAATGAAATTTAGTTGATTTACTTTAAATATTATGTTTTTTATAACCAACTTAGTTGAAGAAGTTGTTTTTATTAGTTTCAAAAAGTTAAAAAAAAAACTTTGTAAAGATTTGAAAAAACTCAAGGTCACTCAAAACAGTTTTTTTTTGACTTAAAGAGTGGCACACCTGTAATAAAATACATAATTTTTATTTAAAATTCAATTAAAATTGCTTGGATTGAAACTTTATTTTTATGCTATCTGTAATGTACATATATTTTAACAAAGATATTTTTATTTTTGATTCTTCTCGAGTTTGATCAGCTTTTGTTTAACAATGTGTTTTTTTTATCTGTAAATATAGCAAATCAAGTAAATTTGAACAATTTTTTATCACTTAGGTTATAGTACTTTTCTAATAAATAAAGCTATTAGTTTTTTTAACTTGTTATATACCGATTTTATTTCAGCATTTTTTACTTCAAAAATATTCCTTTATATATATTGCTTTATTTGTAAACGAACTAAGTAACTATTTTGTTAAAACTTTGTTTAAAATACGTAAACTTGAGTACATTGTGCAGAACATATAGTAAACTTCTTAATTAATAAAATAACTAAAAAAGTACGACTTGTTTCTTGCTTTCTAAAAAATTTTTAGTTTAAAACAAACAATATGCCATACACTATTATAGAAAATAAAATTTTAGTTGTATAATAATCTATCTTAAAATAGTTTTTTTTTAATAATAAGCACAAAATTTTCTTTTTATTGATCACGTGTGCTAAAAATTTTACAAAAGTTAAATTTCGTACAAGCCATATATTGTAAACTATTATATCATTAAAAAAAAACCTATTTTTGTTTTTTAAACAATTTGTTTTCTCTAATTACAAGATAATCTTAACAAGGTATAATTATATCTGATTTCGTTTAATTAAAGGTTCATATTTCCGTATTAATAAAATTTACTTAATTCAATAATGAAATCAAAAGTTAACATAACAAGTAGCTTGCAATTAGCTTATGAAGAGGTTGGAAATGGAGAACATGTTGTGCTTCTTTTAGCTGGTGCAATAGGTTAGTTCTGTATTATGTGGAATTTTCATCTAACAATTCTTATTCAATTTTTTCTGACTGTTGGTTACCACTTATTCAAACCAGCTAAAACTTGTTTTTTTTTGTAATTTGAGTTTTTGATTAATTTAAGCAAGTATATGTGTGTGTATATATAAATACTTCTGTTAGCGAAATCAATATGATTAAATAGGCATTGTTCTATGCTTATCATACCATTTTTACAGTCATTATTATTTTTTAGTTTTTACCATTATACCATTAAATGAATTTTGTTATAAATGAAAATAGTAAAATTATAAGGTTTTTATAAGAAAAAAAAGATTAAAACCATTAAAATTCCCTAAAATTTTAAAATACATGTTTTTTAAACATCTTTAGTAATTAATTAAGTTTATTACTTTTATAATATTATGTTAATTGTATTTGATATTTGTTACATATAAAAAAAATAGTTACTTGTTCAAGTTTAAGCTTAAATCGTTTTAAACTTAACTTATGTTTTACTATTGTTAGTTTAGTACACAATTTAGCTAAGAAAAACTAACTTTTAGACTTTATTTAATTCTATTCGTTGCTAATTTGCAGACTGCATTAAGGGTAAGGGATTAAGGCCCATTTTTTAAAAGTTGATCTTATTTTAAAGATCTTTTAGTTATTATGAATAAATTTTTATCCTTTATAAAAATTTGAATAAATTTTTAATAATTAAAAATACATAGTTAGAAATCTTACGGTACCTTATGGAAGTTACCTAATGGAAGACCAAATAAAAAAGGGGAAAAAAGATAACTTATTAAAAGTCTAATTTCTCCCATATTTTTAATTAATTGTTCTTAAACTTTTTTATTCTAATTTTATTTGTATATTAAACAGTTCTATTGTAGGATTGTTGTTCGTTTTTAGTAATAATATTTTATTTTTTTTGGTCGTAAAATACTTTTTTTACAAATAAGAATTTTTTTTGATGCAAGGAACGTTTCCTAACATTTTGATGTTATTTTTTAAAGAAAATCGGAAAAAATAGAGATTTTTTTCTAAGTTTTTCAAAACTTGAAATTAATAAGCAATGAAAAATTTCTTCTTCTAACGTTTATATCGGAAACTATACGCTTACTTGTCTATATTTCAAAACCTAATCAAAATTTTAATGTTCTTTAAAACTACTTTAAAGTATAAATTATACTTTCAAAAAGGGGCAAATGTTGTTAATGTTGTAAATAAAAATATTGGACACCCCTATGGCTTAAAACTAAACTAAATATAGGATTATTTGTATCAAAATACTATGGCCCGCAGACCAAATCAGACTTGCCAAGCCATAGTTTCTAATTTAATAGTTGTAATATAAATAATAATCCAAATTTTAAACTGAATGTTTTCTAGTCTACTTTTTTAAAATTACTGTAATTTACGAAGAATTTTTTAAACAGTCCTGCTTACGAAATTTTTTCTTTGGTAATTATGATTCTAGGTTTATAAAAGAATTTTTATCTCTGACTTATAATATTATCGTATGTTATTACGTATAATAAAAAGGGTTGCCAAAAAACCTGGAATCTTGGAAAAACCTTGAATTTGACAATTTAGGTTAAAAAAACCTGGAATTTGAGAAAATTTGAAAAAGACCTGGAATTTTGGACTTATATCACTAAAAACCTAAAAATTAGAACAAAAATCTCTAAAAAACCTGGAATTTTAAACGACTTTTACATGTAAGTAGTAAAATTTCGATTTGACACGAAAAATCTATCAGATAGATAAAATTTTTTTGTCATCATCAACATTTTTATTATTTAATTACACATTCAAAGAAGCTTTACGATATTTTTTCAATGTTGTTATACTTTGTTACACAATTTTTTACTTCAAACTCAATTTTAGACTAAAAATACCCTAAAACCTGTAATTTTGAAAACCTGGAGACTATAAAAACTTTTGTCAACAGGAAGCTCAAGAACTGATTTTTCTGAGGTGCTTAGATATTGGGAAGGAAGTAAATTACTAAAAATTATAGCAATTGACGCGAGAGGGTATGGTGAAAGTAGACCTCCAAGTAGATCTTTTGAAAGAAATTTTTATTACCAAGACGCAAAAGATGCTGCATACCTCATGCAAGTTTGTTAAATATTTTTTAACTCTATTTTTTAGACTCATTTGTTTTCAATTGTCTTTATAATATTATTTTGAGCTGGTGTTGTGGAGTTTATTCTTCTAAAGTACATCTTAATGATGAAAATTGTAGAATTATCAAAGTTTGAAACAATTACGTAATCACTATGCGTATAAAACCAACAAACGATATTTTTTCTTAATTTTGAAGGTAGTTCGAATGAAACACCCTAAATACTAAAAAAGTATTCGGTTATTGAATTTAATAACTACAGTATATTTTTTTTGTATATTTGCCATTAATTATTATTCATTTTATAAATCGTGTTTATATTTTAATCGTTTTAGGTGCATCCATAGCAAATTTTTAAAAGTATTATAGCATGATCTTTAAAGCGTTTTCTTTTCTATATTTTTATTGTATTTTCTATATATTATTTATATGTGTATGAATTCTAGGTTGTGTTTTGTTATACTCGCGTCAAGTTTGGTCTAAGTTTGAAACAGTTTAGCTACATGTTTAAAATTTTTATTTTTATTTTCTATTAATACTTTTCATTATTATTTTATTTAATTGTACAAGATTTTTTAACAAATTAGGAAATAAAGTTTATTAATATGTTTAAGATGTCTAATTACTTTACTTTACATATATTTTGTTTTAAGCTTACCAAAACCTTTGTTTTTAAGTGATTTTAAAATTTTGACTAGTTCCTTGCTAATTTTTTTTAAATAAGATTTAATAGACTTTTTGCTGCTACTTTCTTTTAGTAAACACAATTCTGTTAAAGTTGTGATGTGTATATGTTTAATTTAAAGACTACATACAATAATTTAATGTGAAATATTTTTCTTAAATTACCAGAAACTTCAATACAAACATTACAGCGTTTGTGGATGGAGTGATGGTGCCAACGTTGCTGCTATTATGGCAAGCGAATACCCGGATGCAATCAAGAATGCTGTGATTTACGGCGGAAACTCGTTTATGACTGAAAGCGACGTTAATATAATGAAGAGTTGGTAAAATGTTTAGTTTTCGTTGTTTTTAAATGGTGTTTTGTATAAATGATTTTTTAAAGAACCTTATTGCACAGTTTTATAAACTTTAATGTATGTATTTTTAAAAGTACAATTTTAATTATTTAAAAAAAGTGATATGTACTTTGACGTTTCACTGAAATAAATTTAATCAGAATATTTTCTAGCTAAAACAATGAAAATAAGTTTTTGTTTTTGTAAGGCATACGAAGCATAAGTACTTGGGATGAAGGTTCATTAAAGCCATTGATAGATGAATATGGAGAAGAATATTTCACCGCTACGTGGCATCAGTGGGTCGATCACTGGTGTGAACTCATTTTAGAATGTGAAGATAAAATAATTGACCTTTATAGTACGGTGAGTTATTACAGAAGAATTAGATTTTAGTTGCAAATTTTTAAAATATACTATTATAATTTCTTTATCTAAATTTACGTCTTATAACAGGTATTTCGATCATTGAAATATTATACTAGTTTGAATTTTGGTATGTGTTGCTTAATTAGTTTGTTGTGTAAAAATATACAAATTAGACTTAATTTTAGATTTATATTAAAACAATTAAGAGTGATTTAAAAGAAGATTTATAAGTATTTGTTTTCAAACTAAAGAGTTGGAATTACTTTTTTTTCAAAAATAGAAACAAATCACCTTACGCTTTCAGTATTGCACTAGGTAACACTTATTATGCGTTCTAAAAAAGCACTCTTTTTACTTAATTTTATTAGTTTCTTCAGAAATTGAGTACTATAAAGTGTCAAAGTTTAGTCTTACATGGAGAAAATGATGATCTTGTTCCTTTATCACATGCAAAATATTTGAATAGCAACATTGAAAAATCCATGTTGGTGATTTAACAGTATATATTTTTTTTAACTATAACTTACTATGCAATGGTTACTTCTTGAAATCTATTCGGTATGATTTACGTTGGTTAAAAAAAATATTGAAATATAGTTTTTAAATAACATAGCTTTAATATTTTTGGTTTTTCATTTATGATTTAAAAGAAGCTGTAAATACTAAAGTAAAAGTTTTAAAAAAATTATTTCTATTAATAGCCACTTAATACCTAGTATTGTGTAAAATACATTTATTTTATTTACTTAATTCAAAGAATTATTATACTGAACAAATTTTTTAAAGGTTGCAAATTTGGAAAGGTAGTGATCACTTTTTACATATGAAATTTTCACAATTGTTTTGTCAGAATGTTGAAAACTTTGTGTTAGGTAAAACAGTATCGAACAAAGTTGATCCATTTGCTCGATGATATTGAAAAATATTCTTTCTTTTAATAAGTTTATTCGTAAATTATAGTTCCGGAATAAATTAAAAAAAAAAAACGGTATCAATCTGTATCTATAATTTTTCTTCTTTATTTTGTTTTGCTAATTAATTCAGAACAATGTATATTTGAAATGTATGGTCTTGAAAAATCTGAGATTAATCGATCTATAAACTACTCCTAGTGAGTTTTATCAACTGTTTGGTCATTATTTAATTGATAACTAAATGATTAAAACTTATTTAAAAGGAATTAGTTTTTTACAAAACATGTTAGTACTTTTAACTTTGATACAACTGAATAGCTGTCTAAGGTGTTTTGTAGTGTTAAAAAAGGTGAAAAAAGGTTTAATTTAGAAAAAATTCAATAATTTCTTAAATCTAATTTAAGTGTTGTTACAGCAATTTAATTAATTTTCCAAAAGTTTTTTTTGATTTTAATCAAAAAGGTACAATCAGTTTACAATTTGCATGTTAAGTAAAAGAACACAGTAATTGTAAAAAAACATATAACCAAAATAGATGCTTTTTATTTTAAGATTTTACAAATTTTAAGTTAAAATTGTTCTAAGTGTATAAAATGAAAACAATTATACAACGTTTTAGAAGAAAGGTCTTAAAAATAAAATAAGAACGAATGATGATTCTTAAAATATATGGTTTAAAAAAAAAATTTTGATGTAATTAACTGCTTTTACAACTAGTTTTCATTTGTCAGGTACATTGAGGTTTGCCTAGAATGTCATTATAACACTATTTATTTTAATCCTGTCTTTTATTTTATTCGGTATTAAACAACTCTGTGACCGAGAAGTTGAAAACTTTTTTAGGAGATAGTGAAAAATTAAGTTTTTCTTTTAATAATTTTGTTTGCATTTAGTTTTCGTTCATAGTTGCTCTAGCAGAGTATTATATTTTTTAATAAATTTTCATTTAGTTTTTAATAATTTTTTAGATGCCGAATTTTCTTCTAGAATACATTCTGTTAAAATCTAACTCTAGTTTTCGGCAAACTGCGGCTCGTAAAAAAAATTTTGAGGCAACACTCTGTGATAGTTCTTAAAGTAATAGTTATAGTACTCTTAGCTTTTAATATATATAAAAATCTGTTATGAATAAAAAAAAATACAACAAATGTCATATTTCAGTATCAAATTTTATTTTTACATTGCCTGCTTTAAATAGGTAATTATTTATTTTTAAAAGCTAAATTTTAAAACAACCAGACACTTATAACGCTTTTTAAAGTTTTTATTCATATAAGTTATTTACCAGATAGTCTAAAACACTCTCAAAAACTACACAAGACAGTGTAGTAAAACTCAAAAACTTTTTTTTAACTTGTGAGCAAAAAAGCGATTTTTTAATATAAACATTTAGTATGAAAGTTTAAAATTCTTTAAACAGGATTGTTCTAAAAATTTTTGTAGTTTGTATTTACATTTATAATAATACAATAAGAATAACTATATCACCTTCCACAAAGTCCATTTAAAGGGCTGATAATTCAGATATTAGCAATAAACTATATATAAATTAAAGTTTAAACCAATTTTTGATAAATTTAACTTCTGCTTTTAATGGGTATGCTTTAATACTTATATAACCTTAAATATAAACTTAATAATTACATTTATAGCAGTTTTGCCACCTTTTTTTGTTAAGAAGTTAAGATATGTAATAATTTTAGTCTGAATTAGCTTTAAAAAACTAAGGTTTACTAATCAAGTTTTATATTTTAAAATTTTTAGTGCGTTTTCGATTCTTAAAAATCTTTTTTTAACTCAACTATTTATACTATAAAAAACGTCGTTAATTTATATATATATTTTTTCAAAGTTGTAGTTGTGTTCCATAGTAATTGTTTCATTTAGATCTGTTTTTAAAAAACATTAATACAATTAATAACTTATACCTTTTTTGTAATTTATTTGTAAGTTTAAGAGTAATTAATCAATAAGAATGTTAGAAATTGTGTTAACTGAAAAAAAATCAAACTACATGTATACTTAAAGCAACATAAAAGTAAAGTTTTGAAAAGAAAAAAGCTTAAGGTATTATAATAACTTTAATTGATAATTTTCGTTTTTTTTTAAATACTTTTTAATTTTTGAATACGTCTAAAAAAATAAACAAATGAAATTCAAAATTATCTAAAAATCTAAATACATTTTTACATAATCATTTTAAAAAATAATTGAGCTGGTAGAAAAAAGTAGATTTCTAAAGAATCATTTGATTTCAAAAGTTTATATTATAGTTAAATACCACGCCTAATTCAATCACCAGAAAAATTAAAAACTACTTATGAATTATACAAAATTATGAAATAAAAAATATGTAGTACAAAGCTACGTTAAAAAAATTATCTAGTTCTTATATAATGTTAATTTTTGTTTTACTTTATTTTTAGTCGTAGAGATTGCTATACAAACAAAGTTTTTTTCTACTTAATGCACGATTAATATATAGAACAGCTCAAAATAGTAAGTTTTTTTGATGATATGTCCTCCGTAATTGACATTTTAGTTGAAGAACGTCATTTATTTTGTAATTATCAAGCTGTTTTCTCTTTTGTTTAGTATTTTTCTTTAAATAGAATTTCTTTATCTGCTGGTATTTTTGAATATACTCGTAAGTGTTAAAACATTATACAAAATAATAACTATTCAGAAAATTTTGAATTTTTACTTATTTTGTTTACTCATTACAATAGAGTTTTAGTTTAAAATATAAAAATAATATAATTTATTACTATCATTCACTAAGAATTCTAAAACCAAACTTTTAAGTTTAAGATTAAGAATAAAAGAATCTTTTAAAAAGAAAATTTTGACTAAGTTAAGTAAGCTATCTAAAAAGTTACTGTTATGCTATTACTAATAATTTATTAACATAAAATCCCAGAATAATAAGTTTAATTATAAGTTGTTAAATTAAAAAATTTATACATTGTTTAAATGAGTAGCTGTCAAATTTTCACGAACTTACAAAATTGCAAGAGGGGACAAAATTGCACGAGTAGACACTTTTGCTCGAAGAAGCTTTTGCACGAGGTAATAAAATTGCATGAGGATACTTTTGCACGAAGGGTCACTTTTTCACGAAGACACTTTTGCACGAGCAGACAATTTTGCACGGAGAAATTTTTGTACGGGTTGAATTTTATTTTTTAGTATTTTAAAATAATTTTTGTTAGTTATTTTTCTATTTTTATTTTAACTACCACTGTTACCTCTAGCCCTTAACCTCGGTCAGTAACTTTTTTTTTTCATTTTGTTTTTTTATTAACTTATCTTTTAGTTTTGGTTTTCTGTGTTTTTACTCCCGTGCAAAATTGACCCTTGGTGCAAATTTGTCTTCGTGCAAATTTGTTCCTTGTGCAGTTTTGTGCCCTCATGTAAATTTGTCTTCGTGCAAAAGTATCTTCGTGCGTGCAATTTTGTGCACTCTTGCAACAATGTTCTCGTGCAATTTAGTAACCTCGTGCAATTTTGTCTTTGTGCAATTTTGACCCGTTCCCTGTTTAAATACGCATGTTTTTTATTTAATCATAGTGTTGCATTTATATAAATTCATGTCTAATTATTGTATTATAATTTTAAACAAGTATTGTTTGAAAAATGCTTTCAAATCGTTTTTGTATGATATAAATGAATTACAATATTTTAGAAATTTAAAATCTATTTTGTTCAAAAGGATGTTACAAGTTTCTAAATGTACTACAGAAACAACTTTTTTTGATTTTTGTTTTCAGCATTTCAAGTACCCTTCGTTTGCAGACAAAACTGATAAAAATTAGGATGCCCTGTATTGGAACAGAAATTTCAAAAATATACCACAAAATAGGATTATTTACAATGGCTGCAGTAATTCCTACGGTCCAAGTTAGTCCCATAACTGTTGACATCCTGAATAACAGTTATTTTTAATATTTTTAATAGTAAAGTATTTATATATTGTAAAAACTTATTTATTTGATAGTTTTTTCTATTAACTAACTTAAAATTGTTATGTAAACTTTGGTGTAAGTTAATTATTTCTAAAATCAAACTACCTTACATACAACATAACTTTTATAGAAGATAATTGAACTTTAAAAAACGTGTTTGGGAGCTCCGTATTATTTTTAAATTTTATTCTAGCAAAGCTTTTGTTACTATCGTTTGGTGTGTCTTTACTAATCACATCATTGTCTAAATCACTTCTGTTAAAAGAAATACTTTAAAGTATACAGTTTAAAATTTGTTTTTATTTTTGGGATAGAATGAAGATTTTTAAGTTAAAGCTTTTGTTTACAGTCGTATTAAAAACTAGTTAAACTGTTTTATCAGTCTATTTAAGACTTTTCAAGAAAAACTTTTAGTATTGTTTAGGGTTAAAATTGTACAAAATTCAAACAAACATTGAGTTTACAGTCCTTGTGAGGCCTTTTGGTGAACCTTTATGCTTTGAAATATTTGAAGACTTTTTAATAGCTCTAGCAGAAGAAACAAAGAAGTACGAGTTTAGCAGGAGGATTAATAAAAGAGGAATACCGAATGCCACTAAATTTGAAAGAGGGTTTGATATCCAGCAAGGATTTTTACAACTTTGCTGTGGTGTATAACCAATGATTATATTTTTACTGGAAAATTCTATAATGACACAAGTAGTCACTATAAGCAGTGGGCTACCCCATCCGTACAACATATATTTATAAGCTGTTTGATAAATAATTTTTTTATTTGTTGATGCTGAGTAAGTTCTTTGTCGTTGAGAGCGCATAAAAGTTTTTGTAAACCCTATAATATTGTAAAATAGATGTAAATTTTGTATAGAGCAAAGTTTTGAGGTCTAATTACTATTATATTTACATTTTCAGAAATAAAAAAGCAGTAGAGTAGATTAAAAATATAGACTTAAATGAAATTTATGTTGAAAATTTGATTTTACTTGTTTTCTTAAAAATATAGTTAATGAAAACTTATTAATCAAAACCTTTTCCGAAAGTTTTCCAAACATCATAAGCCATCACATTGTTCCAAAAAAATGTTGATAGAAATAAGTAGTGAAGTAGAATGCGAATTGCAGTGCAAGCTTTGTCGTTGTTGCTCCAGTTTGCACCTACTACAAACGTTAAAAGTGCAGCAAACAATCCAACTACTAAGTTCATCATGTTCAATCCTGCTACAGTTCTTAGCTCACTAACATTTTAAAAAGTATTTAGCACAATCTTTGTTTACAAAACAAAAATAATTATTTATTTAATATTTTAGTAGAAATTAAAGTTTTGAATATTTTTGTTGAAAAACTGTATATCAAAATTTTGTTAGTATAAAACAAATAAAGTATGTTAATTTATCAATATACCTTAGTAGGCAGTAAGTTAATAAAGTAATGATTAGTAACACCAAAGTTATCACAGTTAAGACGAAAACTATCCAACTGATAATAATAGAAGTTTTATAATCAAACTCATTTTGTTCCTCTTCTATATTTGTACCTATAAAATTAATTTCTGTAAAATGTTTTAAGTTTTAAAAATATAAATAAAGCCTTTAATTTCTTTTGGAACATTTTTTAACTGTTGTTTAAAATTTCAATAAAATGTTATATAAGTTATAATAGGTCTGCAACAACTCCAAACTTATGGGTTTTTTAAGCTTCAAGTAAACAGACTGTTACAGTTTGTAAGCACATCTGATTAATTAAATACGACTAGTTTTTAATTTTGTTATCTACAGTTCCATAAGTTTTAAAATAAAAAAAATAAATTTATAGTTTTTTATTTTGTTTATAAACTGTTGTTAAACAATACAAAAAATTATTAAACATGTTTAAGGTTTCATTAAATATACTATTTAAATAATTCTAGGTATAAATAGTTCTCTAAAATCTTTATAAATTAAACTTTTTAACATGTTTTCGATACAAATCATAGCCACATTTTCTTTCATAAAATATTCTTCTTTTGTAACTGTTGAATTCCACTCAGTTACAAAAATTGATCCATTTTGCAAAATGTAAAATTCAGTCATATTTAACTGAACATATGTTATGCATTCTGTTTGGTTTACACTTTGTTCCTGTATGAGATCAGAAATGTGTCGGGCTAAGTATTATATTTTGTATATTTAGATATATGATATTGTAATTTGCTTTAAATTAAGTAGTTGAAAGTTCTCACCTTAAGTAGCTTTAAGGAGATTAGTTATATTTTATTTTCACAGTTTATTATAAACAGAACAATGTTTCAATCTTATATCTTAAGATAATTGAAAAATAAATTAATTGTAATTGCTATCTGTAAATTTAACTCGATAGTTTCATACCTCTTAGAAGAATATTTTAAAGTTTTGATTATTTACTGTTATTCAAATTGTAAGTTATTTTGAAATTTATTTAAAGCCGTTCGATTCTATTTTATTATAAACAAAGAGTTGTTTTTTTTAACAGTTTAAAAGTGTATAATTATTTTGAAGAAAATAATACATATTTTTTGGAAAAGGGAGCTTTACTTACTTTTTCACAAACTGCTACTCTAGATCTTTTATAGCTGTCAACAAGCATTTTACCTGATTGTACTGTTATATTCCAATCTAAAAGCTTTTAAAAAATGTTAAGGAACATTTTTGAATTTTGTGAATCTTGTTTGTTATAATACACGGTACCAATAAACTCATATAAAGTTTAAAAATATATTTTCAAATCAAAGTAAGTATACCTAGATAATTATAAAAGTTAAACATTTTAATAATGATTCTTCACTGACTTTAACGTGAAATAAATTTTTACTTTAAATTAATTTAAAAAAAGATGAATCATAAAACATAATCACCTGAAACTGAGACTCAGTATAAACTTTTCCAGTTATTGGAACTAAAAGAAATTCAGTTCCTTCTGTGTCATTTTTTAATTTATATTGATGCTTCAAATAAATGTTTTTAGTCTCATCTTTGCTAAAAACGTCATTGTTACTTATAATTTTAGGTTTAATTCATGCTTATATTTATAACATTATTTTATAAACTTCATACCTGCATACTAGAGTACCATATTTTAAAGTTTCAACAACAAAAATATCTAGTCTGTCAGATTTTAGTTGGAAATTGTCCAAACTCATCATTTTAGAAAGATTATCAATTAGCTGTTAAATAAAATTTTAAATATATTTTAAAAAACTTCAAAAGATTTAAAACCAAAAAAGTTACGTTGCATTATTTATTTGTTGTTTGGAAATTGAACAACTTTAAGTAGCATATTATTTCTTTATTTTCTTTTAATACTTAATATGTTTAATAAAACGTTACACAATTGGACCTATGTAGTAAACAATTGAACACAAAGTGATCGAAAACAATTAATACAATTCTTTTTTAAATAAGTATGGTATACTATTTTATAACTACTTGCAATTGAAAAACACTTTGTTTACATATGAATGAAAACATTTGATTTATACTTTTATAGTTGTTATTCTCGTGGAACTTTTGTAAAAATACTTAAAATCGATACTTTTTCAAATTGAAATAAGTTTCAAAAGTTGTAATACTTTTTGTAAACTATAATATTTTTAGTAATTCTAAAACTCGACTTTTGACTTAAGATTAGTTTTTTAAACTATTAATTTCGTTTTCACAAATACAAAACTTTAAAATCACATCAGTTTTAAGCTGAGTCGTTTATTTTTAGCTTATATGTTTTTGATTTAACTTTTACCTAACCAATTAAAGTAAAAACTATTTTCCAATTAAAATTTTTTTAAAATATCAGATATATAAAATTGATTAAATGAGATAAGAACCCTTTTTTATACTAAAGTTATACTTTAATTTTAGAACTGTATAATAATGACAATTTTTCAAATATTTTTTTGAATTTTTATTAAAAATTTCAAAGATAAAATAAATAATTGTTTT